>NC_046159.1:33047322-33177322 GCF_011064425.1 Rattus rattus | reverse complement strand
ATCATAGGCTATTTGTGCCCCACGCCCTTCTCTGATAAGTGTGGAGCCCCAAGGCCGAAGGGGCTTTACCTGCTGACAGAGGTCCGTGGCGGCCTCCGAAGGCGTTCTTTCAGGAGCTGGCTGCCTCGGATCCGCCGCTCTCATCCCTCTCACAGCAGCACTGGGGCTCTGGGAAAACACTCCTGGGTGGCAGGGAAAACCTCTTCTAGGGCCAAGCAAGGTGCAATACACTTTTGCCCCGTTAGTACATAGCTTTAAATGCTTCAAGTCAAAACTGGTCAGTGGCTAACTTATTCCTCCTCTTCTTAGGAAACCCATTTCCCACCATATCCCACAAAGGAGGCCTGATTTGACCCCAGTGACACAGGACATAGCTGTCAGGACTGTTCAGAGGTGAGGCCCAAGGTGTAGCTCAGTAAAGTGATTGCCTACCATGCCTGGTGGTACATGACTGACATCCCAACATTTGGAAGAGGCAGGAGGATCAGATGGTCATGTTCATCCCAAGAGAGACCTGGAGACCAGACTGGGATCCAGGAAACTCTGCCTTAAAAGAAAACCACACTGGGCTGGAGAGATGTCTCAGCCGTCAAAGGCACTGCTGTTCTTCCAGAGAGCAGAGTTCAGTTCCCAATATCCAGGTCAGACCACTTTTGCCCCCTATAACTTTAGCTCCAGAGGATCTGATGCCCTCCTCTGGCCTGTGAGGGAACTAAACTCATGTACACACACACACACACACACACACACACACACACACACACACACTTACATGTAATTTAAAATTCTAAATACAAAATAACAAAAAATGAAGCAACAACAGAGGAGCTGTCTGGCGGGTGGTATTGGGAGCAGGAGCTGCCTCCACCAAGGTCCAGACACTCAGCAAAGTATCGCATCTCTGTGAGCCTTGCTGTGCTCTGTAGTCCTGCATAGTACTACTTACCTCACAGTAGATCGGTGTCTGTGGTAGAGGGCCCAGCCCCTACCCAGCCTCTTTGATGGGGTATAATAAACTCTTACTACTGTTCCTTGAAAGTGAAGGAACCAGGTCCTGTCAGTTCTCAAGCACGCTGCCTGTACAGTGTCTGCCTTCCTCCTTTCAGGCTTCTACCCCGTTTGGGGGCCTTGGATCTAACCTCATTCACAAGACTCTGTCTGTCCCTGGAACTCTCCACCCATGCCACCTACCAAACTTATGGATAGGTCTAATGGCTGTGGAAGCGAGTGGTCAGAGTAAGAGGATTGTGAGCAAGGCGGCCATATTTAGCTGCACAGACCAGGCTCTGCCTGAGGGAAAGAAGTGTTATTCACACAGATTGTTACTGGGAGTCTCCCTGAATTATAGAACAAAGGACTGCCTCCGGGTCACGTGGCCGAGTTTGTGTCCTGTCTCAAGCAAGCCTCTGCTTTCTCCTCTGTGATGGACGGCATGCGTTGGTACCCTACCGTATGCTCAAAGTTAGAACAGCAGCTGGTACCTAGCTAATCACTTCTGAGTACTTAATTTCATTATAACTGTTAGAGTCTTTGTTTCATGTGTGGGTGTTTTGCTTTTTTTTTTTTCCTGAGAAGATGTGAACAGTCTGGGGACAATGAGTCATTACTTGTCCCTGAATCTAGAAGCAGGCAGAGAGCCTGATGTCTTTCCCCCAGGCCCCTTCTATTTGTCCAGATGTACTCTGATTAATCAGACCTTTTTTATTTACAAATGAAAAAAAAAAAAAAACCAAAACAACCTAGCTTGAGCTAACAGAAGCCTTTATAGGCTGATATAATAGGTAGTCACTGTCAGGGAGGCCATATGGCTTCAGGTGTGCCTGGATACAGGACTCTGATCTGCTTCTCCACCTCCTGCCCTACATCTGAGTTGGGGTCCTTCTCAGGGGTTCTCCACATGACAGGAAAGCTGACCACTGGGTGCCTTTAGAAAGTTCTCCCTAGGGGTTGGGGATTTAGCTCAGTGGTAGAGCGCTTGCCTAGCAAGCGCAAGGCCCTGGGTTTGGTCCCCAGCTCCGAAGAAAAAAAAAAAAAAAGAAAGTTCTCCCTATTTGCTCTTCCTCCTTCCCTTCTGCTTTTCCTCCTCTCCCTTCTCTTCCCTTTCCTTTGTGTCAAACAGGGCCTGATGTGGCTGACGCTGATATTCAAGCTCGATCAGCCAAGGATGGCCTTGGACTCCCCACTCCCACAGTGCTGGTATTACAGGCTGCACCATCGCGCTCAAATCCAACTGTTATGTTTTTGAGACAAGGTCTCAAGCAACTCACTCAGGCTGTCCTTGAACATGCTAAGTAGCTGAGGCTGTCCTTGAACTCCTGATCTTCTTGTTTCTACATCCTAAGGGCTAAGAATGTAGGCTCATACAACCATTCCAGACCCCAAAGAACAATTATAAGGAAGGCATTGAGTGACCCAGGTTGTCACATGACCATTTTTTGGACCAATCATTATGAATGACGAAGCTGGGATAACATGCCCACCCTATCTTGACAGTGACATTCCCACAATGGGGAGATGCCACCCTTCCTACCTTTGCTTTTTTTTTTTTTTTTTTCCCCAAAAGACAGGTCTCACTATATAGCCCAGGCAGGCCTTGAACCTGCAGCCTTCCTACCTCAACTTCTGAGTTGGAATTACAGGCTTTTGCTACTACATCTCTTTATGGCTCAGTTCAAAGGTCATTGCCTCTCCTTTCCTGTGGCAGACTGTCAACACCCTCCGGCTCTAACCACAGCCTGGAGAGCGCCCACAGGGAGCAGAGTACTCTGTGCATTCCTTGGACTGGCTCCCAACCAGGCTATGATACAATGTTGGTAGCCCATCCTCTATTTGTTCTGTTATCTGGCCAGATCCTGGTAGGTTCTGCCTCCACCGTGGTAGAACTTTGTGGGGCTGCATGGCAGGAACTCTCAGTAGGTTAGGTATCCCCTATTATCCCAGTAGATATAAGGCTGAATGAAGCAAGAGACTTGCCACAAGTTTAGAGCTAGCCAGGAGCCCTGTCTCAAAACAAAACTACTAAAACAAGATCCAAGTAGATCAGTGGTTCTGAACCTTCCTGATGATGCGATCCTTTAATACAGTTCCTCATATACTAGAGACCCTCAACCATAAAATTATTTTTGTGGCTCCTTCATAACTGTAATTTTGCATACCAGATATTTACATCATGATTTATAATAGTAGCAAAGGGGCCCCCAAAGGGGTCACGACCCACAGGTTGAGTACCATTGTAGTAAAGACACCTTAACCCTAGAGATTGTGTTAGAAATGCATATAAGAGCCCCAATTTGGGCCTAGATATGACACAGGGACATCTGGAACAAGGCTTGTTACTCTTTTGGGAGGTCATCGCCAGCTAGCTTTAGGTTCTCTTCAGTGACAGATCCTGCCTGCCACCCACAGCTGAAGGGGACACCCCAGTGATAGCTGGCATTGAAGAAACACCTGAAGGAACAGATCCTTGGTGGCCCTGTGCAGTAGCTCTGAATGTAATCCTGCCCCAAGAATCTAGTGACCCACCCTCCCTATCACCAGCATCCTCAGAATGAAGTGCTCAAAGGTAAGCATCACCGGCAAGAGGCTACAAGTGGAGAGACACTAAGCGTGCCCTCTGAAACCCTTTCACCTACTTGTCCTTCCTACCCCGAAAATAACAGATACTTAAAGCTTGTGGGTGTTTTTTTATAACTTTTCTTTAAAAAAACCAAAACACAGCAGTCACTTTATTCTTAAGTTTGTACTTTACAAAACCTCAAGGAAGAAGTCCTTGAGGGAGAGGTGTGGAGATGGTACGAGGGAAAGGGGACGAGGAACAAGCCTGCTCATCTGGGGCATCAGGCAGATGCTAGGTCCAGGCAAGCGCAGTAAGGCCTTGCACACTGGCTGCACAAAGCTCGGCTGAGTGGCCTGAGAGTGTTTCAGCCCTGAGACTGTTGTCATTTGATAGGCAGCCTCTGGTCAAGGCTTCAGAGGAAGTAGACTTCTGCCAGGCCAGGGAGATGGCCAGCAGCAGGTAAGGCTACCCGTCTAGGAGCTTCAGGATGCTCTCCCGCTCCTTCAGGGTCTTCCAGGCCTGGTCCTTTTCCTTCTTTGTGGGGGTACGCTTCTTCTGCCGCGCAGCCATGATCTTGCGGAAGGCATCCATGACCTCATTGTCTGCCATGCGGACCCGCTGTCTCAGCTCCTGCCGGCTCACCTCCTCCTTTGCCAACCTGTGGGGACCATGTGTGATGGTTAACCCATCTCCAGAGTTTGTCCCTTCCTTTTTTCCAGACCGAGCATCCTAACAATCCCAGGGGGGGCTGGCCCTCCTTGGCCTGTTTCAATAATAGTGTGGATACAGATGCAGATGCACATTGACTCAGGATTGTAAGGCATTATTTAAGTGCTCTGAAATGTTAGGTTAATGCTGCTTATGGTAGGGGCAGCTTGTGGGAGCACAGGGAGATCTCTACCTTCCTATCAATTTTGCCTAAAACCCCTCTAAAAAAAAAATTTTTTTTTTTTTTTTTTGAGATAGCTTCAAACTGTGGCCCAGGCTGACCTGGAAATTACTGCAAAGCCTCTTCTGGTCCTGAACAATCCTCTTATCTCTACCTCTCCATCGCTAAGATTGTAGGTGTGAACCATTGTCCCTAGCTTAAAAAATAAAACCTAGAAGCCAGACATGGTGACACACGCCTTTAATCCAGTCACTATGGAGGCTAAGGAAAAAGATCTCTGAGTTTCAGGCCAGCCTGGTGAACAGATCAAGTTCTAGGACAGCCAGGGCTACACAGAGAAACACTGTTTCAAAAGACAAAACAAAAAAAACAAAACAAAACAATGAACCAGAAATGCTCTGGAACTGGAAAGACAGCTCAGCAGTTAAGAATGGCAGGTCCTCTGCAAGTCCTGGGTTTGGTTCCCGCAGTCAGTGGCTAACAACTCTCTCTAGCCCCAGAGGATCCAATGCCCTCTGTAGGTACCAGGCAAGCACATGGGGTACAGACTTGCAGGCAAAACACCTTCACACATAAAATGAAAATAAAAAGCAGATCTTTAAGAAAACAGCCCATAAACATGTGTATATAGCTAATTCTCACAACAATCCTGCAAAGGCAGAGACAGGATCTCCAAGTTGTAATGGTGAAGACACTGTGGCTCCTGTTGGGCATGAGTGAACAAAAGATCTGGAAAAGCCAGCTTCAACTGGGCCCCCTGCAGTAGCCCTTTGCCGTGTTAGAATTACAGATGTGCGCCCGGAGCTTCAACCTGCTTTTAAGCCGTCTATCTTCAAAGGTGATCTGCCTGCTGGGTATGGATCTGACTTAGTTTCATTGGTGGTAGGCGGAGCTGAAGGTTCCCAAGAAATGGAGTCTTCCTTGCTGCTTAGGCCTAGAGTGCCCTGCTCACAGCACTGCAGCCTCACAGCACTGCAGCCGAGCCCAGCAGGGCCCATGGCTGAGCTCCAGCCTTGGGAGAGCCCCACCCACGCCATTTCCTCACCTCACTCCTCACCTCTACAGCTGCACAGATGTCCCTATCCTTCCTGCCCTTCACACCTGTAGCTTTCCCCTTGTCCTCGAAAGGGATGATGAATTCTCCTGGGATTCAGCCTTGCCTCAAATCTCAGCTCAGCTCTTGACTGGATGTGACTTTCAACAAGGCTCCACCTCACCGGCTCTTATCCCTCATCTGGTAAATGGAGAGACCACCCACGCCCGAGTTGCCTTTCAAATGAAAGAAAGTGCACAAGACTCTGGCACACAGTGGACACCAGGCACACATGGGTTCCTTTATTCTCAGACACCCTCACAGCCCACCAGCTGCCTCTCCTTTAAATGGAGTCCCCTTTAGCCACCTAAGAGAACCTGAGTGTGTGTCCCTCCTGTTTCTAGCCCAACTGTTAGGTCACAGGGCCTGGAAGAGCTGGTCAGGTGAGTGAGTGAGCCCTGCTCTGTTGGGGCTCTGTGTGGCTAAGCCAGAGGCCTGCTGCGAGGAGCCCTGCTTGAGCCCTAACAGAAGGGCAACTCCTGCCAACATCCTTCACACGTCACCTATACCGCTGTCATCAGTGCAAGGTGACATAAAATGAACTGTACCGTGACTGGGTCTCTAAAAAACAAGTGTGGGGTGACTAGCCAATCAAAGTCACAGGTGCCCAGCAACACTCGCAACTCATCTGTCTGAGTAGACAGCACACTGGTTTTTAATTTATTATTTATTATTTCTGATTTTCTTTATGATGTGTTTAGTGTGTGTTATATGTATACATGTAGATGTGTGTGGTCACATATGAAGGTGTCTCTGTCACACTTTACCTTATTTATTTCTACTATAGTCTGTCTGTCTGTCTGTCTGTCTGTCTGTCAGGAGTCATAGTGCTATGGGGTGTGTGGAGCCAGAAGACACCTTGCAGGTGTTGGTCTCTCTCTCTCATCTGGGGTCTAAGGACTGAACTCAGACAGTCAGACTTGGTGACGAGGGTCTTTACCTGCTGAGCAATCTTGCTGGCCCTCTGCCTTCTCTTTTGAGACAGATCTCTCACTGGGGTCTTGGGCAGGCCTAGTGAGCTAGACTGTCTAGTCAGCAAGCTCTGGGGTTAGAGATGTGCTGGGCTGTGGTTCCCTCTTATGTGGGAGCTGAAAACTGAACTCAAAAGGTCAACCTTGGTGGCAAGCTTCCCCAGTGAGCTCTCTTCCTGGTGCCTCTGTGGTATTTTGATTAAATACCATAAAGAAAAACAAAGCACACATAAAAAGACAAAACCAGACAAAATGTGACCCAACACATAGTATTACCGAACTATACTTGATGGAATCAGGGCTGCAGATGGCTCAGTGGTTAAGTGTGTTACTCTTGAAGAGGACTGGAGTTCAGTTCCCAGCACCCACGCCGGGCAGCAGCAAACACCTGTCACTCCAGCTACAGGGCATCCTGCCACCACTGACACCTTCACTCACACACACAAACCCACACATCCATCCTAAACCTGGAATCAAATCCATCCATCTGTCCATTGTGGGTGCTAGACTTACGTACCCCTGGACTTAGGGTCCATCTGAGACACCCAGGGAGCAGGCCCGCTCCACGGCCGTGCTCACTCACCTCAGCAGGTCGTGCTTCTTGGTGCGGTTGTGTGCACTGAGCGCCTTCAGCTCAGCCTGCCGTTTGCGCAGCTCAGCGAGGACCTCATCCTCTGAGTCCTCAGCAGGCCGGTCCTCGGACTCCAGTAGGCCTTGGGCAATCAGCTCCTCCTTGATGCGGCTCTCCAAGGACTTGGTATGTGGCACACTGTAGACAAGGCCAGCACCTGAGCGCTGAGGGCCAGCTGGTCCCCCTCAGAGGACCTGGTGCTTCCTTTCACCTAGTGAAACCACTACAGCCACACATGTTCCAGGCCTTGTGATATGTTGCAAATTGCGAGTTGCAGCCTTTTATGATATATATTCCCCAATTTTATTTTTTTAACTCTATGCGACCCGTAAGTGTAGTTTGTATACATGTAGGATCACACCTTCCCCATTTGGCATTCTGTTTCCATGGCACATGTTTCTGTAATGAAGAACTGTTCCAAGCTACATCACCTATGGTTTGGCACTTAACCAGCCATCCCTTCAGCTTATCCCCAGAAGGACAGGGCTGGGGAGATCAAGTCTGGACTAAGCCTGTGTCCAGAAATGAGACCAGCACTCCCACCTGAGACCTCTTCTAACAAAGACCTGTCTCCCCATGAAGAGACAAAACGAAGCCGACAGGCAGGCCTAGGGTGCAGCTGGGGTAGCGCTCACCTGAAAGGTTTGTTCTGATTGCGGGGGGAGGTGCTCGCTCCATCAGCCCCTGATTCTTTCCCAGACATGTCAGGTATCGGAGAGTCCTCCATAGGGGAAATAATATTTTCCTGAAGACCAGAGAGAAGTTAGGAGGAGAGGGCCGTAGCATTCCTATTTTCCTGCTCCTCTCTGACAGACACAGATAGTCTTCACAGGCTACATAGCAACAGTGTGTCAGCTCTCATCGCTCTGTGTTAAAAAGCTTCCTCCAAAGCTTTGGTCATTCCTTTTTGGGTTCTAGAAGTTCCTTTGTTGGGGGAGGGGAGTATCTACATAAACAGAGGGAGAGACAGAGTAACAGTGACAAACTAGCTCAGGCTGGGGAAGTCTTCATCAGGCACCTGGCCCTGTGGCCAGCATGGTGGGGCCCGGGAGATACTCCAACACTGCACTTCCCGCCACAGCAGCAGCAGGCACCCCTGCAGTCAGATGCACTTGTGGGACAAATGCTCCAATGGACAGTGATGTACAGAGGGAAGAGTCACAGTCACATCTAGAAGGATTCCTTTGCATGCTCCACCTTACTCAACTTCTGAGGGCCTGGTGCAGTAACAATACCCAGAGGGACCTTGGTCAGGAGGAAAGCCACATAAGCTGGGGTCTCTGCTGGGCTACCCTTTCCTCTCGCCTCCGTCTATACCAGACCTCTCTCTGAGAGAAAAACTATTGTTAGAGCCAAAAGAGGAAAACGGAGACCCGAGGATGAAGGTCAGGCAGGGGCATAAAGATGGAAACCTAAGGTTCACTTTTTAGCTGGTGGTCTTTTTTTTTTTTTTCAATTTCACAGAGCTTTATTGGGTAGGACAGAGGGCCACATTTCTACCTGTTTACCCACCAAACATTTAAACTGCTATTTTAGCTGGTGGTCTTAAGAAAAAGTTCCCTTCTCTGAACTGCAAGCACACGCCTCCAGTTAGAGGAGGCATGGAATCCCCTTAACCAATGCTTCGCAAAGGCATCTGTGGAAGCCAAGTATGGTGGCTAACATCTGTTATCCCAACACTTGGGAGGCTGAGGCAGGAGAATGACTAAAGTTTGAGTCCGTAATTTGACTCTCTCTCTTTTTTTTTTTTTAATTTTATTTAATGTATGAGTACTCTGCTGCATATACATTCTCCTGCCTGAGGTGGTCATCAGATCCCCCTATAGATGGTTGTGAGCCACCATGTGGTTGCTAGGAATTAAACTCAGGACCTCTGGAAGAGCAGCCAGTGGCTCTTAACCGCTGAACCCTCTCACCAGCCCCATAGTTTGTCTCTATCTCAAAAAACAAAATAACAATAAAATGCTAGCACCCGTGAGAGAGAGAGAGAGAGAGAGAGAGAGAGAGAGAGAGAGAGAGAGAGAGAGAGAGAGAGAGTGTGTGTGTGTGTGTGTGTGAGTGTGTGTGTGTAGCCAGGTTGCACCTGAGCTCAGAGCTCCTGCCTGTCTCCCAGTGCTGCTGGGATTACAAGCATATGCCACACGCCTAGCTTGGGTTTCCAGTCCAATGGCCTGCTCACCTCCACTAGGGCCTGCAGCAGGCGCTGTGTCAGGGCACCAAAGGGACACCCGTCTTCTGGCTGTTCATGCTGGGCCTCAGACTTCTTCAGCAGGGCATCCACATCTGCAGTGGACAGGGAGAACAGCAGGAGGCCTGAGGTCCTGGGAACTCAGACCCAGGCCTGGGGTGGACAGGAGGCTGAGGCTTACCTTTTGTGTCCAGTTCTGTCAGCGGTCCTATGAGGCCTTTCTTCTTGTCAGCCACAGCTGCTGCTCGAGCCCCATCCTTCTGCTCCTCTAGCAGATCCTCCTGGGCCCAGCGTTGGGAGTAGTGTTTCCCTAGTGGGGGAATCTGCAGCAGAAAGGTCATTCAGCTCTAAGAGGCAAACACTGGCCATGTGAGACTAGAGTGTGGGAGACTCTCCTGGCCTGGGACACTGTCAGGAAGCAGCCATTCATTCTGTTCCTTACCGCACTGATTTGTTGCCCAAGTCCCTAGCCCAAGGCCAAGGCTGGTGCCATAAAAGGCACACAAGATAAAATCTCTACACTCACACTCTAGTAAGAGGAACAGGTAGGGAAAGAATGGAGACAGCTGGGTGTGGTGCGCACACCTGGCCTCTCAGCACTCCCGAGGCAGACGTAGGATGATCAGAAGTCTGAGTCTGGGCTCAAATAAACAAACAAGAACCCCAAATCAAATACACCTAGAAGCTGATATGCAGTATCAAGATATAGAGTATAAACACACACCTTTAGTCCCAGCACTCGGGAGGCAGACAAACAAACCAAACAAAACAAAAACCCACAACCACTACTTCCAACCACAAAAAGACATAAGGCATAAAATACTGTGTCTGTGCATCCTCGTGGTCAGAGGGAAGTCCTCTACAGAGAACTTGGGCCCACGGCAGAGATAAGAAAAAATTGTTTTCTTCTGTTGTTTAAACTTACTACTGTCAAAGCGAATTGCCCTTTCCCCGCTTCTTTGAGACAAGGTTTGACAGAGGACAAGCTGACGGCAGACTCAGTGGGATTACAGGTGGTAGCAGTCCTTCTGGTCACGACTGAACCTGGGGCCTTGTCCATGCTAAGAACTTGCTCTGCCACTGAGCAATGTTACTAACCGCATCTCAGGCCTTAGATAAATGATTTTCAAATTCAGGTTGGTGTACACTTAAAGTAGCCTGGCGACCAAGTGAGACCATGGCCTTTACTATTTTTGGAGAAAGGGCCTCAAACTTGTAAACCCACACTGGCCTCAAACTTGCCTCAGCCTCTTGAGTGCAATAGGGGTGAGCTACTGAGCCCAGCTCCCCCTTTCTGTTGGAGAGTCTGCAGAGGCCTCTTTGGTGGCAGCAGCATGAACTCAGGGCCTTGAAGAGTGAAGTAGTCAGTTGGTCAAGCTGAGAAGAGCTTGTGTGTAGACCCTGGTGTGAGGCCAGGGGGAGGGAGCATGTCTGGTGCAGCTGATAAATGCAGCAGGAAAGAGAGAGGTGGCCAAGGACAACTTGAGAGCTTGGACTCTATTCTGTGGCAAGCAGGAGTCAGGAGAGCTCTAGAAGCAGGTCTGTGTCACGAGCACATCTGAGATGGCAGTTGTCTTGTGGTGGAGTCCCCACCTCACAAGGTTGTCCACCTTCTTTTATGGAGCATGCTTTATTTTTATGATCAATAAAACTAATCAGTTGGGGACATATCTCTGCTGGTAGAGGGCTTGTCTGGAATGCCGAAAACCCTGGCTTCTGTATCAGGACTGCATCAACTGGGCATTGTGGTACCTACCTGTGATCCCAACACTAGGGAGGCCAGAGGAAGAACATCAGAAGCTCAGGGTAACTGTTAGCTAACAAAGTTCAAGGCTAGCCTGGGATAAATAAAATCCAGTCTCAAAAAGACAAAACAAACAAACAAAAAAACACAACTTTTAAGCCAAGTACAGTGATATGTTTGTGGTCCATGACATCTAGGGACCCGTAGGGGTAAGAGAGGACAATGGTTGAGTCCAGGGGTTCAAGGTCAGCCTGGGCACCATAGCAAGTTCCAGTGTCTTAGAAAGGAAACAGGCACTTAACATTTATTTTCTTTTTTCTTTTTTTTCGGAGCTGGGGACCAAACCCAGGGCCTTGCACTTGCTAGGGAAGCGCTCTACCACTGAGTTAAATCCCCAACCCCTAACATTTTTATGTTAAAGAAAGAAGGAAAGAATTGCCCAAGTGCAAACGCAGGAAAGTGTTCAGAGGCTCTTTGGATAAAGGCTAGGTGACAGGAAAAGCTGAGCCTTACTGCCTGCAGGGGTAACGGAGCAGGCAGGAGGCTGGGCAGAAAGAAAGTAGGTGGTGCAGGCTTTGCTGCCTAGGACTCTCAGGCACCTCTGAGCCCTCGCATACTGCCTGTAAGACTTGGTTTCTACCTTATAATGTTCAGCTTCATCTTCAGGGGGCTTCAGGAGCTCCTCTAGTGTTCGTACCTCCTCACTGGTGATGTCAGCACAATAGGGCTCCACAGAGGCCCAGAACCTACAGGGAGAAGCAGACCCAGAGTGAGTGAGGTCTCTTCCAGCCCTAGCCCCGGGCTTTCTGAGACCTCCTCTAGCTCCCTTCTATGTGCTCAGGCTCAGAACCTGTTGGGAGCATCGTTCTTGGGGATCCGAGGCACATCGATTGGGTCATCAGTAAATTCATATTCCTGGATCTTGGGTTGAACATTTTTGGATTTGGGTCGTCCTGGGCCAGGGCCTGGCCCATGTCCTGTCTTCCCTTCCAGTTTCTGCTTCTTGGGCTTCCCATGTTTTGGAGGGGCACCAAGCTCATGGTCTCGAGCAAGCTTCAGAATTCGCCTGTCACCTTTCTTATCCTGCCAGTCAGTAAGGATCTGGAACACACAACAACAGTGCCTGAGAAGGAGAGAAGACACTGGGCACTTCTTTCCCTGCTGTGGGTAGCCGAGATCTAGAATTTGAGGTTATTAAGCAAACTACTCATATTTCAAAATCCCCTGCTCTTCTCTGTGATTGTTCTTTCTCACGTGAATTTAATTGTAGGTCTACATTCTGATTCACCTCCACCACCCAAGCTAGTCACAGATGGTTTGGCAGGAAGATTAACAAAATAAAAATAAAAATAAAAATAAGGTTATTCCCCAGGGCATGGTGGTCCTGGGGAATATGCGATGGCCGGTATTTTGGTGATGGTGAACAAGCTAACCTTCATTTCAAACACCAACCTACCCGGGAGCCCTGTCTATGCAACTAACTGTATCAAGGTGCATCTCAGAAACCTCCCAGGGAACTTCAAGGACCACAAGTGAGCAGTGTCCATCTTCTGAAGTACAGTTGGATGGCATCCTTGGCCGCTGGTATCTGCACTGAGAGCTAACTATTCTGTCATGATCCCCATGTGGGTCTCTCTTCCCATCCATCCCTCAGCTTCAGTAGAAGTGAACCTGGTGATCCATCCTAGAACTCGACATACTGTGTCTCTAGTGATGCCCCTGTGGGAGAATCACCTGTGTTTCAGCTTCCAGTACACGCAGTCGCCTGCTTGCAGAGGACAGCAGGGTCTCAAGTTCCAGCTGCAGGGTGTCCAGCTCCTCGATGCCAATGCCATCGTCCTCGGAGCGGGCCAGCACTGCTGTGTACCGGGGACAGACCTTCATGTGGTCCACAGATTTGAAGTCATGAAACTGCAATGGGCAGTCCTTCAGTTCACTCATGGCCCAGGAGATGGGACCCTGGAAAATTAGAGGAGGAGGAGGCCATTGGGTAGGAGACAAAGTAGCATGGGGAGCGATTCAACAAAGACACCAGGCTTCAGCACCCTCATAGATAAGGACAGTGGCAAAGCTCCTGTTCAGAGCCTGATAGTACACCAAGCCAGACTTACTTCACTGAATTATGCCTGAATTATGCATATAACCTTAAGCAGGGGTCTTTTCCCATGCTATTTATTTATTTATTTATTTATAGACAGAGTTTCTCTGTGTAACAACTCTGGCTGGCCTGGAACACACTCTGTAGACCAGGTTGGCCTTGAACTCAGAGATCCACCTGGCTTCTACCTCCAGAGTACTGGGATTAAAGGTGTGTGCCACCACCACCTGGTCTCTTTCTTTCTTTTGACAAAGAAAGGAAAAAGACTCCAAAGAAGCATGTACCCATGCCTAGACTCCTAGCTACAATTTACTGTCTTTTCCTTTTTTGGTAGCAATGAAGCCAGGGTCTCACACATCTCCAGACCCCACCCCACTCCTATATTTTGGGAAGACAAAATTTCACCATGTAGCCTTGAGTGGACTGGTACTCATTGGCTATATAGGTCAGGATGGTCTCAAGTTCATAAAGCTTCCCCCACCCCCCACCCAGAAAGCACCTGCCTCTTGTGCCAGAGTGCTGGGATAAAGGTATGCACCCAGGTTGGTCTCAAACTGGCTGTGTAGCCAAGGATTTATTTCCAACTCCCAAGAGATGGAATTCTAGGCATGTACCACACCTGATTTATACAGTGCTTGTTCATGCTAGGTACAAATTCTCCAAACTGAGTTACATCCAGCACCCCTTTCATGAATTCTTATTGAGACAGGCTCTCAATAAGTTGTACAGGCAGGTCTTGAACTTATGACCCACCTGCTTCAGCCTCCCAAGTCACTAGGTGTACAAACCTGCATGATTAGGCCGGCCTCCTAGTTGCAATTTGAACCACTGTAGTCTCGAATCTGCAGCATTAAGGGAGAGGGGATACTAGTGTGCTCTGCCTTCCTATGTCCTCTGTTTCCTACACTGGGCCATTTCTATCTAACGGGGTTCTCCCGGCCTCTCCTTGCCTCACTCCATTCCACCTTTGCACCTTCTCTATGTCTCTAACTAGTTTGGAACACAGGCTGGTTAGGCAGACAGAACTAAGTTCCAGCCATTTTCTTATGTGCCTTTCTAAACATGTTATTTAACCTGAATCTCCGTTTTGGTTTTTGGGTTTTTTGTTTTTTTTTTTTTTTTCCAGGACAAAAGATGATGCCTCAGTCTATTTCCCCATTAAAAAGTAGGAATCTGTAAAATGGGGGCATCGAGAGTACCTACCTCCCTGGAATGTTCTGAGGATTAAGAAGTGATGCTCGTCAAGTGCCCAGCTCAGTGCTTGGCACAGAAGTGGGACTGCTTAATGGCTGGCTCCACCTGTGTGTCGCCCCAAGATCCCGCCTCCAGGGTCCTTGTCCTCTAGGGAGCCCCTAACACAACCCCCGCCTCTCCTACCTCCTCTCTGCGGCCTCCTACAGGCCCCGGGCCGCAGGAGGGGGCGGGGAGTCCAGGGCGATCGGAGCAACTGCTCCGGAACTAGCTATGGGCGGGCCCCCTGCAGTTGACGCGAGGGCGGGGACACGGCCAGCCCACAGTGACCTGTAGGGGTGGGGGCTGGGGGGGGTCTAAGGCCACCTACGAATCTCCGGGAAGTGGAATGCTAGGCCTGAGGAGTCCGGGGCTAGGAAGCAGCCCGGGGCTGGGGCGGGGCTCTGAGCTCAAATCTCAAGGGACTGGCTACCCGGCCGAACCCTAGGGTTGCTAATGGGAGGAGCCCGGAGAGGATAGGGGAGCACCACCGGAAGAAACGTCGGGCTTCTCCGGTTCGGCCTGTCCTAATTTGGTGCCCAACCTGAGGTCGGGCCATACTATTGTCACACGGGGGGAGGCTACAACCAAAGCGCCAAGCGCTAAAGGCACTGGAGGGATACGTGTGGAGACCCAAGGGGCCTCGACTGCTGTTATGTCACTGCAGATCTTCTACAAGTCCCAGCGGTCCCAGCGTGAAATCGCCTCAGAGATCTGAACATCCTTCGGCTCTTCTTCCCCGGTCCTGCCCGAGATGGTCCAGCCCGGAAGTGCTGTCGGGGACTGCGGCTGCGCCTCTCTGGAAAGGGCAGGCGTCCCGGGGCCGGGCACTTCCGCACTTCCGCTTTCCGGCCCAGACAGCGCCCGCGATGGTGAGAGACCAGGGGCTGGGGGCCTCCCTGTGCTTTGCCTGGAGAGGCTGTGGGTCTGTGGAAGATGCTGCTTGCTGCTAGGGCTTGCGACTGGAGGTTGCCCTGGGATGGAGAGGCAAAGGGTGGGGCGAGGACCGAGGCGAGGAGGAAGGGGCGAGCTGGGAGGCTCTCTGGGTAAGAGCAGGCCCAGAGGCTTCCAGGTTGGGAATCCCGGGCAAGAATGGCCTCTCCCCGAAGTTTGGAGGAGGCAGGAGACGGGACTGCTAGGCCTGTGGTGGTGGCTTGCAGCTGAGGTAGTAGGACCGCTGAGGAATGCAACGGGACCTCCTCTCCCTCCACGGTAGAGATTCGCTAAGTACAGCCCCCTGTCCCCGCCTGTCTCATGGTACCTCAAAGCAAGTGTCCACTTCACCTTATTACCTTCTCGGCCCTTCCTGGAAGCCTTGCCTTTCAGCCCCCAGTGAAGGTTCTGTGTCGCCTCCATGCAGACTCCTTCCTGGGTGTTCACTACCGTGTTGACCTTAACCTGTGTAAATGTTGATAGCCGCTGGTCCTTCCCTTCCAGGGGATGCTCGGCTCTGGTATCTGTGGGTGTTCCGTGCAGTTGTTCCCTGCAAGTTCCGTCTCTACCTACTGCTGTCCCTGGTCAGCTTTAATGACCTGAGTTCTGAAGGCTGGGCTGCTTGTCGCGCTCCTGTGAATACTGTCAAGGGAGAGACTAAGAGATTAGACCCTCTTTTTTCAAAAGTCGTCTACTTTTCTAAGCTTGCTCCTGTGTCCTAGGTCCTAACTGGTTTCATTCCTCAGTGTGAAAGCTGTTTTCCTTCTGTCTAGCTGAGGAGATAGCTTTGTGTGTTTTTAAGCATTCAAGTTTATTGTACGACTTCTTCAAGCCACTAAAGGGTAAATAGTGCAGGCTGGCCATCTAAAATTTGGATTTCTTTCAATGAACTTTGACAAGGTAATCATGTAGCTACAATCGAGGTAAAGAACAGTCTACCACTTTTCCGACGGTACTTGCCACCCCACACAACTAATTTTGCCTTTCCAGCTTTGCCTCTTCTTGGTTGACATATAAGTAGGATTCTGTAGTGTGTTGCCAGAAGCCACTGCTGAGCTACGTGACCGTTGGTTTTTAGCCTTTCTCCCTCTCTCTGATGTGTGTCTGCCCCTCTGATTCCTGTGCTTGTCTCTGCTGCCACACAGAGCTTGTACTCTGTGCCTCTTCTCTGCCACAAGTCTCACTTCCCTCTCCATTCCATTCTCCAGAGAGCCTCCGTGTAGCTGTAGTCCTGTGACTTCCTCCTCAGAAAGTCCCAATGCTTCCTGCTACATTGAGAGAGAGAGACTCAGTGGAAAGCATTCTAGACTGTCTAGGGTTTTATCCCAGCCCACCACTGCAGCCTGCTTGCACAGTGTGATTGAAAGCAGTTCTCACACACAGAAACCTTCACTCGTTACCACTTGGGAAGTCTTAATGCTCTTTTGTGTAAATCCAGCCCTGCTTAGGTTAGTTCATTTACACTACAGAAAATTTGTATGACACTATGTATAGGAAGGAGGTACTGAGCTGGTTACAACCTGCATGACTGAATTAAAGTTAACGTCTGTAGACCATGAGAGTTACAAACTAGTAAAGAAAATTTTATTTGACAACTACATGGTGTTCTGTTGTGAATTATATGTAAAGTGAACATACCATAACCTATAACAAATGCATTGTGGGGGAAGTCCACAAGGCCATTTTGAGGAAGGAAGAGGCCTTCTCTACTGAGCTGAGCTCTGAGAGACTGACCTAAGCAAGGAGGAGGAAAGCCTGAAGATGATGCCTCTTGGCATGTGGTAGGCCCTGAGGGGAGAGAAAACTTGACCGAGACAATGCAGTTGGCCATTATAGCTGACCTCGTCCACTCTGCTGAGAATGTCTGGGTTCTACTTTTTCTCATTGTAAAATCATCCTGATCTGTATCTGGTGAAAACCAATTTCTTTAGACAGTATAGACTATTTTTAAGCCTAGTTAATTTTATATTTGGCCCTCAGTCAGCCCTTGTGATCCTCACCCAGTTGAGCTGTTTGAGGGTAGAGGTGATCTGACTGAATTCCCAGCACATTCAGGGCATGGGTTGATACTTCTGTCAATGTAATAAGCAGATAGAGACATGGATCCTTCTAGATCGGCATTACTTAGCTTTGGCACTGATAATGCTGCGTAATTCTGTTCTGCATGCCAGGATATTGGGCAGCATGCTTTGCTTGTGTCCACTTATATCTATAGAACCCCTGTATCCAGGTCAAGACAGTCAACTTTTTCTTCAAACTTTGTGAATTGCTAAGCCAAATTATTGACTGCTGGGAACTGCTGCTCTAGATCTTGATTGGAGTGCATCTTGAAGTCTGGGTATAATCTGTTCTGTGTGACAGCCATGCCTGAAGTCATCAGTAGCTTCAGTGGAGGGGCTGACTTTGTTTTGATGAGGCAGATTCTGATCCTTCCTCTATCTTGACTTTATTCCTGCAGACTGCCACTCTCCGCCCCTACCTTAGTGCCGTGCGGGCCACACTGCAGGCCGCCCTCTGCCTGGAGAACTTCTCCTCCCAGGTCGTGGAACGACACAACAAGCCAGAGGTTGAAGTCAGGTAGGGAAGGAGGTCAGAGTGGGCTGAGGAGAACAGCTCCCAAGAACAAACCCTGTCCAAAGGGGGCAGGAATCCATGCTCTTGGATTGTCAGGATACCTTAAGTAACATTTGTCTTGTTGCCAGATGAATAGTTGCTCCTGATTTGGTTAATTCCAAAACAGGGTCATAGGGCTCCCATTCAAAACCCATGGGAGACGTACCCCAAAGTGTGCCCCATAGCATGCATTACTGAGCCCACTGGCAGCTCCAGAAGATGTCACAGGATTTAGTTCCCAGAGATGACACCTCTAAACTTTATAATGTAAGGATCAAGACTTTCTTTTTTTTTTTTTTTTTTTTAATTTTTAATACTCTCTGACAACTTCGGCCTTTTTTACACCTATACACTCTGTATTTTGAAAGTATTCTTGACTGGTTTTCATTTCACAAATAAATACTCTTCCTCTTTGAAATTTCACCTGGCAAGGAGATGATTTAAGATTGCTAATCCCAGCACATGGGAGGCTAAGGCAAAAGAACCACAGGGAGGGGGCTGGAGAGATGGCTCAGTGGTTAAGACCACTGACTGTTCTTCCAGAGGACCTGAGTTCAAATCCCAGCAACCACGTGGTGGCTCACAACCATCTGTAATGAGAACTGATGCCCTCTTCTGGTATGTCTGAAAACAGGTACAGTGTACTCATATACATAAAATAAATAAATCTTTAAAAAAAAAAAAAAAAAAGAACCACAGGTAGGGACAGAGCAAGCCTCAGCTACACAATAGGCCTTCTCTCAAGAAACCCAAAGAAGCCAAGGGCGTACATCTGGGGTGTACATAGTTGAGATAAGCCATGTTACCACATTCGATGAAAAAGGTATTCTTTTGCTGTTTTTTTTTTTTTTTTTTTTTTTTTTTTTTTTTTTGGTTCTTTTTTTGGAGCTGGGGACCCGAACCCAGGGCCTTATGCTTCCTAGGCAAGCGCTCTCTAAATCCCAACCCCTCTTTTGCTGGGTATTAAACCCAGGTCCTTGGGTCATGCTAGGCACATACCTTACAGCTGAAGCAAAGCTCCATCTCCAAAGTAATTTATATGGCATTAGGGTGGACTGTTATTTGAGATACATGATGAACTGTGTG
The DNA here is from genome assembly GCF_011064425.1 of Rattus rattus. Classification (NCBI taxonomy): domain Eukaryota; kingdom Metazoa; phylum Chordata; class Mammalia; order Rodentia; family Muridae; genus Rattus; species Rattus rattus. The sequence continues at coordinate 33,158,290 of NC_046159.1, read as the reverse complement.
TTATTACTTGATATACATGGTTTTCACTAGGCGTTTTCAAATGGTGACAGTTCATAGAGCACAGGTACCTTTAGAAACACATAGTCAATTGCATCAGCTTGGTTCTCTGATTCTGTTTTTAGGAGTAGCAAAGAACTGCTATTGCAACCTGTTACCATCAGCAGGAATGAGAAGGAAAAGGTTCTGATTGAAGGCTCCATCAATTCTGTCCGGGTCAGCATTGCTGTGAAACAGGTGAGTTACCAGGGAGGGAGGCAGAGTTAGGAGTGCTCTTTACAACCAAGGACCAGTGGAATGGTTAGAGAGCCAGAGTCAGAGCCTGTTTCCATGAATTTCCTTGGGATTATCGGCCTGAGAAAACAGGTATAGCTAAGTAAGGGGGCACATATTTGTAATCCTAGCATCTGGAAGGCTCCGAGACTGAGGAGGGAAAGCCCACAAACAGCCTGGGCTACTTGGTGAGTCCTATCTAAAATAAAATAGAAAGTGGGTCAGTAGAACACAACCACAGCAGCAGCCCTATCCTAGGGCTTGCTCTGGATCCCAACCAAGGAAATATGGCAGGCAAGGCCGTGGGGTCAGTTAGGTGTTGGAGCAGAGAAGATTTCTAACAGGTGATGGCTATGTCTTCTTAGAGTAGTTCCAGCACTGGTTTGATAGTTTCTGAAACTGCCACTTCATTTAAAAATAGAAGGTACAACACATGCACATACAGAATTCTTTTTTTTCTTTTCTTTTCTTTTATTCGGAGCTGGGGACCGAACCCAGGGCCTTGTGCTCGCTAGGCAAGCGCTCTACTGCTGAGCTAAATCCCCAACCCCCAGAATTCTTAAAAAAAAAAAAAAAAAAAAAACCCACCCAGACCGTCCAATTCTACCTTGTCTTTCAGAAGCAGCTGTGTAGGCCAGCAGTGTGTGGGATGGGACATCCAGAGTCAGGAAAGAAAAATGCCAACAACTGTCAAAATTAAAGTTCTGTCTACCAATAATCACCCAGACAAATGTCATTGTATTTTCTTTGTGTATTTTCTCTAGCAGTTTTCTAGTTGGAGGACATACTTGTAGGTCGCTTATCCATCTTGAGTTAGTTTTTGTATGTGGTGTAGATTGGTGTCTAGGGTCATGCTTCCACATTGGAATGTTCAGTCGTGAAAATAATTTGTTGGAGAAATCGTCGCCATTGTGAGACCTTGGTGCTTTTGTTGGAATTCAGGGGATTATAAATACTTGAGTTTTATTCAGAGCTTTCTGTTCAATTTCAACTCATATATGTATAAGATAGAATTTCCATTCCTTTCCATTTTCTTTTTTTTTTTTTTTTCTTTTTCTTTTTCCTTTTTTCCGGAGCTGGGGACTTGGGGACTGAACCCAGGGCCTTGCACTTGTTAGGCAAGCGCTCTACCACTGAGCTAAATCCCCAACCCCTCCATATTTCTTTAGGCAATGTTTCCCAAATGCCTACCACATCGGTCTGGGCCTTTCTGTCTCTGACAGAAAACTCGAGTGGTTATTTAAAGTTTGTTTTAAATTTGAGCTATATTTCTATTTCCACTTTGGGAAGAAACTATGTATCCTAAATGGAAAAAGAGTAACATTTGCCCCTTCTCTGCAGACAACTCTCAAAATATCAGTCAAAACAAAACAATGTTGCAAAATTCAGATTAGCTACTTCTTACCTAGGAGAGCTTCAGGGTTAAAAAGAAGACAGACAGGCAGCCGGCAGCAGGCATCTGATTACCCAGATGCAGGTGTAATTGGAAGAGGTGATTTGGTGGTTGTTGGATTTTAGTAATGTTGAAGCAGACACTCTTGAGGAAGTCTCCAATACCCACATCCCGTGTGTCACCGGTGCTGAGACAAACCACTAGTGTCCTGAGGGTGTTCAGGAAGCTTGTAATACAGGTGTGGACTCCATTGGGACTGATGAGAGTCCGGTGTGAGATGCACTCAGTGATACTGGTTAAGGGAGACTGACCCTGGGAGGTCTTCCTTTCATCATCAGCAGATGCTGTAATTCAAAGATCTTTGGTCCTGCCAAGCCTTTCAGCAGTGTCTGCTAGCCTGGGGAGGCAATGGGACCAGAAAACAGGCTCAGGGCGGTTTGGACATTAGTGTTGACTTTAAAAACTGTCTTTCTCTTTTGCTGTTGACAGGCTGATGAGATTGAGAAGATTTTATGCCATAAATTCATGCGCTTCATGATGATGCGAGCAGAGAACTTCTTTATCCTTCGAAGGAAACCTGTGGAGGTGAGACCTGTTTATTTGTAATTCCCAGGATTCTGTCTGCGTGTGCCCCAATGTTTGATTTTTGTAGTATTTGGGGATGGAACCCAAGACCTTGCACTGCTGGACAGGTTACTGTGCTACACCCTGGTTCTGTAGGATTGCAGCCTTCGGGCTGCTGCTTCTGGTTAGGGTTTCACTGCCTGGGCTGAGTCAGCCCATACAGTGCCCTCCTCCTTCTCAGAACCTCGGGCCTAGTCCCAGACAAAACAGTGATTTTAGAATCCTTCCTGCTGTTTGTGGTGTGCATGCTTGTACAGCATGGGGGAGGCTAAGGCGGGAGAATCGTGAGTTAGCGGTGAGGCTAGGCACACTGACATGGGGTAGTGTGGGAACACAAAAGCCAAACAAAAACTTTCCTACCAACTGAAGTCCAGCCTCTCCGTGCCACAGTCAACAGTGAATTGCTTGTTGTCTGCCTTTGTACTTAAGGGTACTGAAAGGTATGTAAGCTCCCTGCCAAGTCTCCCTGGTGACCTGGCAGACACCGTGTTAGAGCGGCAGAGACCATCAGCCAACACACCGAGTGTCAGCCTTTGTGTTCTTCACCTTGCTCCCAATCCTCACTCTAACCTCGGGGCCACTAGAGTGAGTGAGCCCACTCTTCCTCACACATCTCCTGAAGCAAACAGCTCCAGTCCCATCCTTTTCCATGTCAGTTTTCCTGTTGTTTTTACTATTGAATTGGCGTCTTTGAAATAAGACTTCTGGTTCCTTTACTCCCTTGGCTCATTTCAAATACAAGGCTATTTGTGCCACGGGGACATCTGGTCTGGCACACGATTTTGAATTGGGTTCAGTTGCTTGGGTCCAGCAGATGCACAAATGTACACTCACCCCATACCCCAGCACCACCCCCACCCACCCAAGCAAGTTTGGATTGCTGACTGAGGGATAATATATAGCTCAGGAGAAAATGGAGGCCGGTTAGAGTCTTTGAGTGGGGAAAAGATTTGACAACTAGGCATCCCTGGGGGGCTAATTTTGTCTTGTCTCTTCCTTCCCCGATGGCTTCCCTCCCTAGGGTTATGACATCAGCTTTCTCATCACCAACTTCCACACGGAGCAGATGTACAAACACAAACTGGTGGACTTTGTAATCCACTTCATGGAGGAGATCGACAAGGAGATCAGTGAGATGAAGCTGTCAGTCAATGCCCGGGCTCGTATCGTGGCTGAGGAGTTCCTCAAGAACGTGAGTTGGGCCTCCCTCCCCTCTTGATGCCAGGGGTGGGTTTTGTGATGGCACTCGAAAGATCTTAAGTCTCTTCAGACCCAGAGAATGACTAGCCAAGATCTTTGAAGCACAAGGCCAAAGATTTCACCCATGAGAGCCACAAGGCATTTTCTATTTCTCTTAGACTGGGAGGCAAGTCACCGATGGAAATTCCAGTTCTACACAGTCTCTACCTGTCCTAGTTCAAAGCCCCAAGTGAGGAAGATAGAGTGCTTTGTGAATCTTCTGAGACCAGAAGACAGCCCACTTCTCAAACAGACTTAAATATTTTTCTTCAGTGTCTGTTTTCAGGCTCGTTACTATGGTTTCTTCAACATGTTTCCCATTACTCATGGTTGTGGCCATCTAACTGAAAGGCCTGCAGTGCTCAGAAGAGGTGGATTGTTTACTCTGTGGAGCTGGTAGCATCGTTTTGTCTAGAGATTCAGCACATACTCCTGCCTTCCTAACAGTCTCCGGTTTGGTTTGTTGATGCATTCCACTCAGGGCTGTCCGATCCCTCCATGGTAGAGTTAGTGTTTATCCCTACTGGTGCATACAGAGCCACCCCACGGGAGCTCAGAAGCCTAAAAGTGGAAATGACACCCACTTCCCCTGGGGTTTAATTATCCTGTGGGTGGCCAGCACACAAAGCAGTGTTGTTTATACTCATAAATCAGACCAAGTGAGGGCCTGGCTCCTCTGCCTCCTCCAGGCATGTCACCGAAGTGCTCAGCTAAGCCTGGTTTCCTCAGCTGTGGCCTAAGTGCTGTTCATATGCACCTTTCAGGGAGTTGAGCATTAAGATCACAGAGTGCTTAGTACACTCCAGGTATGGAAACAAACGCCACAGTTCCAGGACAGATCATAAAGACTCTCTAGGTTCATTTGACCAAAGGGAATTGTCCCAATCTAGTATTTGACTTAATTACTTGATCACTTATAATTTGTATGCAGAGGAGAGACAGACAGAGAGGCCATGGATCCCAGAACTGGCCGGTATCCAGTCTCCAGAAGCTGGAGCTCTGGGAGCTAACTGGCGATTATGCTGGCCGCTGACCTCCAGGGGGAGCTGTGTTCACTAAGCCGTTTTCCCAGCCCCTAGAAGTTAATATTTATTGTCCAAGGCTCTGGAAGCGAAGCTGCCTGTGCAGTGGCCACCTAGTAACTGGGAGGAGGGGAATATGAAGCAGGGTTTCTGGTTTAAGCATCTACAGTAGGGCGACCGGTGGTGATGCGGTGTCAGCAGGCAGTGCGTGTGGCTGAGGGGCTTTGTGGAACATGGTAACGCTTGCCTCTGACAAGGGTTGCCACCAGACAGCTGCAGCCTGCTACTGCACCATTGTCCTGCTTCTTCTTCTGGAGCTTGGAGTTGAACGGAACTGAGGGCTTTGCTTGTTCTGCCCAAACCCTGGTCTCTGTCTCCAGCTTGCTTTTTATTTATATTTTGAGTTCAAATCTCACTGTGTAGTCCCAGGAGTCTTGGAATTTGCACTCATCCGGCCTTAACCTCTGTAGTAGCCAGGATTGCAGGCTTATATAACCAGGCCAGAACAAATTGTTCTGAACCCCCATTTTGGATTTGGTAGTAGCATCTGTTGTCTTCAAAGTCAGAAACAGTTCATAGCTTTGAACGTCGTGTGGCCCAGGCTCGGGCTGTGCTCGTCATTGAGCAGGGTCTGGTTTATAGTACCCAGGATTGTTCTTGGCACACTGCGGCTACCTGAAGCAAAAAGCATTTTCTTCCTGTCTCTTCCCTTCCCCATTTTTCCCTCTCTTTTGATCTTTCTGGGAGGAAGGCAGGGAAACAGGTAGCCTAGACTACCCCTGAATTCACTGTGGCTGAGGGTGGCCTTGAACTCCTGATACTTGTGCCTCCACTTTCCTGAGTGCTAAGATTGTGAATGTGTGCTGCCGTGGGGGTCAGACAGCTCTTCTAAGGCCTACTCTGGTTTGACAATCACGCAAAGCTTAACATAAGGATATCATAAAACCTTGTCCCTCTCTCCTTGGCTCCCTGAGCCCTCCAGCCCCTCATACATGGGCCTGTATCTAAAGCAGCTTCAGGTGCTAAGCAGGCTACAGGGAAGTCCTCATTTTTTCTGCTTTGTTTAATTTGTGTGTCAGTATCTTCAGATCATTGCTAATGTCTGGCCAGATTAAGAGCGTGTTTGTGGGACTGTAGAGATGATTGGGTGGTTAAGAGCACATGCTGCTCTTTTGGGGGACCTGGGTCTGGTTCCCAGTATTCACATGAAGGTTCACAAAGAAAGAGTCTGTTCATGAAGTGCCAAAGGCTGACCTGGCTCTCAGAGACCTGAGCAGCAGCAGCTCCCCAGGACACAGTAACCCCACTCATTGCCTGTCGTTCTCTTTGACAGTTTTAGACCATCTAGCTGGATCTCGCAGCCTTCCCCCTTGGCCTCCCCTGTGTCTCTGCGTCTGCGAAGGTGTCCTGGAGTCACTCCCCGGAGCAGCGGTGCAGCAGCAGCAGCAGCAGCAGGAAGCTGGGTTGGGTGGGCATTGGATGCGGGAGGCGGTGTGGTGAGCTTGCTGGCTGTGCAGAAAGGCAGCAGTGGACCTGCCCCATGGCCACATGCGTCTGGTCTGGCTAGCTTCTGATGCTCAGTCCCCTGGGCCGGGACAGCCTTTTTTTTTTAAACGTCTTGAAACCTAAACTCTGTGCTTGTAGAAGACTGTAACCTTTTTTGTCTTTTTTTTTTTTTTTAAACCAACCTCCACCTCCAGTGGCTGTGACTGGCCCCAGTGATTGTACCTTATTGGTCGCTGTGGTCTGGGCGGGCCTGGAGCCAGAAGGCGACTATTTTTCCCCAGAGCCACCCCAGGTGGGGAGAGAGGGAAATTTCAGACTATAGTTTTTTTTCTTGCTGTCTTACCCACAAGCCCCCTTGGGCCTTGTAGAGGTGGTATGGACCCTCTGCTAGCTTCTTGAGTTCTGCCTGAAGATGCCCACTGCACTGGTTGGGAACAAGGGCTGATTCCATGATTGCCAGGCAGGCCTAGGAGCTGGGGTCAGAAGCCAGGCAAACTTCTGGCCGCAGGGACTGCCTGGTGTCCATCCAACACCCTTCCAGCTGAGAGGCCCAAGGTTGGCCCATCTGGGTACAGTGCCTGTGCTGGAGGTGCAGAGGTGAGTCCTGCCTGCTCAGGCTCCTCTGCTCCCATGCTCGCTGTCTCTGATTCTGACCAATTCCCCCGCCCTAATTAAAGTCTTTTTCTGCCCCTTTGGGGCTGCATGAGGTCTGTGCTCTGTGTGTATGTGCGAAAGGATGTGTGTTTTATTTCCTGGAGCCTTGTGGCTGGCGCTTGGATCTGGAGCAGTCCAGCAGACATTTTTGTCATTGATCCCTGCCAAGGGCCCCAATCGACCTTCACTGCAGCCAGTCACCGCCGTTCTGAAGGTGGTTTCTGCCTGCACAGAGATGCAGTGCTCTCCACATCCTGCTTCCATTCTGGCTGACAGGGAACCCAGAAACCACAATCCCACTTTGTGAATAAGAAAACAGGTTCCACAGCCCTAAATTGCTTGCTCCAAATTTCCCATTCTGTGAGCAAGAGGAAGACTTCTGTCTGTGCTGGAACAGCAATCATTCCCCACACTACCTAAAAGTCTTGGTCTGATCGTTACTCAGCAGGTGTTGGGCGGTAACTCAGTATTGAATGTGCTCGGGGAGTTCTGTCAGATGATGTTGACTCCTGAAGCAAACGGTCCTTTCTCATTGTTTCCTGACACATAGAGACTACTTGTGAACTATAGAGCATTATCCCTGTCACACAGATGCTAGCTAGGTGAACAGTAGCTGATCTCTACCTTCTGTTTAATTGTGTGGGCTGGCTATCAGTCCTGACATCCAGTCCTACTTTGACAAAACTCAGTTCCAGTCAAAATGAGGTCTGTCTGCAAACAGGCATGTGAGAGTGCTGTTCCTGGTTGGAGGAGGGATGGGGCCGTAAGTATGCTTACAGGAGAGAGGCTATCAGGGAAAGCTGAAAAGTACCTGGCCTCGAGCCAAGTGTGGTAGCTCACACTTGTAATTCTAGCACTTGGAAATTGGAGATAGGACCACTTCTGTGAGTTCTAGGTCATGCTGGAAGCACAGTCTCAAATGGCATGTATGTGTGTGAGAGAGAGGGTGCTGAGCTTTTTGGATGGGCAACAGAATATTTGCTGGGGTTTGGGGAGAATTCCCAGTGTTGGGATTGAACCCAGGGCCTTGAGCATAATTGCAAACCTACCATTAGGCTATATCACCAGTCCCCAGAAGGGTCTTTTGAAAAGAACAAGTGTTAAAGGAGGGGTGGGGACAGCTTGACTGGTTACCATGCCTTTATGACACTACCTCTGTGACCTGCCTTATTGAATTAAGTTAGGTCCTTTGTGGTACCTGGCTTTCTTTATTCTAACTTTGTAGTAACTGTTAGAGGTACTCCTTGTGAAGGTGGGAGATCAGAAGGAAATGGCAGCTGGTCACTCAACCCTCAAAAGACATCCTTATTCCGGTGAGCCAGCCAAAGCCCTGCTTTGTCAAGGATTATCTCCCCAGGTCCAAAGTCCTGAAACCAGATTTGCAAGATGAACACTGACCAGATTGCTGCCAACCAGCCAGTTCTCTCCTGGGAAATCTCATTACTAGCCAATATATGGGGATCTGTGGTTGGGTTTGACAGGACAGTTGGGGGCGGGTGCAGGGACTACCTTCACTTCAAAGGCACATTTGCCTAGTGACTGACAGCTGGCTTCTTGGACTGTTTGAATAGACACTGATAGAGTTGGATTCTAAAACCCCATTTGGTGCTTCTGACACCCCACACACACACTCCCTCCCCCCCCAAACAAGCCCAAGTGGCTGGACATGTAGCTCAGTTGCTAGACTGCTTTGTCTAATGTGCAGGAAGCCAAGAATTCCATCCCAGCACAGGCATGGAGGCAGTCATTGAAAGTCTGCCTGGGGTAAATGAGACCCTGTCTCAAAAGTGTTGGAATCAGAACTCTGTACTAAGGGGTTGGGGATTTAGCTCAGTGGTAGAGCGCTTGCCTAGCAAGCGCAAGGCCCTGGGTTCGGTCCCCAGCTCCGGAAAAAAAAAAAATCTCCAGAACTCTGTACTGGGATTGGCCATATTGTGCAATTTTTGAGACAAGTTTGAACTGACTTGGAGTCTCGATGTTTCCTTTTTTCTGAGAGTTCTGAAGATAGCACCTTGGTCACTTACAGACTTGGCCAGGATGAAGCCTAACTTCTGTACCTTTCCATTTCTCCAGTTGATAAAAATGATTTATTTTTACTTTTTCAAGTTAGTGGAAGAGGCGGAATGTGCTCAGGCCTTATCTTTGTCATCCTATACACAACAGCAGCCGTGGCTTTCTTATTTATCTCCAGAGACCTCTCTGCCATCTCTAGCCAGGCCCTGCAGGGCTCATCTGCCCTTACCAGGTCCAAACCTCACCAGCTGCCTTTAATTTCTCCAAGAAAGGTTTCCAGCCTCTGCCTGGCATGGTGGTACCCACCTTTAATCCCAGTAGAGGCAGGCAGATCTCTGAGTTGGGAGGACAGACAGCCTGGTCTACAAACTGAGTTCCTGGACAGACAAGGCTACAGAAATAGCTTGTTCTGAAAAACAACCAAGAAGAAGAAGATCCCTAGGCTTTACGGGGCAGTTACTGAGACTGCTAGACATTCAATGCTACAATGATTCCATCTTTTCCCTTGGTGGGTCCCATCATCTTTGCATTTACACCTTCAGCTTAACTGGTCACCTGAGGACATCCCTGACTACCCTACCTTCAGCATGACTTTTCCCACTTTCAGCTCACTGCTTTTTCCCTTCGCGTAAACCAGCACCTTTTTATTTCTTTTGCTAGCTTTCTCCACACTCTGTAGTAAGCTCTGTGAAATCAGGGACCACTAGACAGCCCTTACCCCAGAGCCTTGGTGTGGGGGCCAAGGCACAGATAAGGAACTCTGATGGTAGCCCCAGTGCTTGGTTCTTCCATCTTCAGTGCCTGGGACACCAAGAGTATGTGGCGAGTAAGGTCCAGAGCCAAGATCACCACGAAATATCCTTATTGAAAAATCCTTATTCGACTTCCCTAAGGCGACGCAGCTCTAGAGCCCTCCACCTGAGTCAGATTGTGCCTGGGCAACGGTCTCCTAGGAGACGGGAAACAGAGGGCGGGGCCCAAGAGGTGCGCGAGAGTTGAGGCGCGCTGTGGGGCGCTGGGAGCGAACCTGGCAAGAGGCGCATGCAGGGCCTCAGCGCGCCGCTTCTCCTGAGCGCGGAGCAGCTGGGGCCCGGGGCCGCCTGGTACCGCCAGGAGGGCAGCTCGGAGTGTAGCTGGCTCCAGAAGTCACAGCCACCCAAGCACCGCACAAATTTCTCGTCCCGCTGTCACTGGGCACGCAACTCGGAGTTCCGGCCTTCTGAGAGACTGCAATGGCTAGGTCCCGCCTCCGCCAGGCCAGAGGTGGCGCGCAGTGGCAACAGCCAAGGGGATTGCAGCCCGTTGCCTGCGCGCCACCTAAGCAGCGCTCGGGAGCGGTTCGTGCCCAGTGCTCTGGACACTGTGAACCCCGAACCCGCCTGCTCCCTGGCCCCCCCGACCCTGGATGAGCCCTTGCCTGATGCCCCGCCGCCGCCTGGTGGTGAGGCGCAGAACGGCCCACCACCCCTGACACCCTATCGGCTGCAGACAAAGGCCGCGAAGGTGGAAGGGATGGGGACTCTGGAATGCACTAGAGGTTGGGCGTCCAGATATAGGGTGGGGGCGAGGGAGGGAGGGTACCTGGAATCAGAGAAGTCCCTGGGCCAAGCCTCTAGCTTTCTGTGTTTCTGCTCTGCATCTCTCTGCAGATTCCCTACTCCTCTGGCGAGGATTCACCAAGGGAACTCCTCACCATATGGGCCGACTCAGAAGCGCCAAAATCCACGTAGAGAGAGCCGTCAAGGTTGGAGGAGATGGAGTGGTGGTGATGGTTACAGTTACTAGTTTGCCATATCGTTAAAAAATAAATCCATAGAAGGCAGGCACATACGCACACAGACACACACACACACGCACACGCACACACACACACACACACACACACACACACACCATGCATCTGTAAGTGTCCCCCACCTCCATCCTCAGTGTCTCTTCAGGCCCATATTCTAGGCTGAGTCATCTCTACCTGAGCATGTACTCCCTAGCTCCCTCAGCCCCGTTCCCTGCCTTCTATCCCATTCCCACTGGAAATTACACTCATTAATTGACCCTGGTGCCCAGCCAAATCCTGAAACCCTTAAACTCTTTCTCCTTTTGGAGCACTGTGTGCCACAAACGGGCCCTGCTCCCCACCCCTGGCTGACTTCACACTGGTTTCCTGGCTTGCTCCTTGGTCTGTGTCTCTGAAGATTTCCCAGGTATTCCTGTTTCCCTGTGGCCCTCTCCAGGGGCCTCTCTCCTTGAGCCTGGGAGTCCAAGGTCACACCATGCCCTGTACCACCCCTTCCTGCCTCCAAGGCCCCTGTTCTCCAACCCTGGAGATCCTGCCACCTGTTGGATGTTTCCACCCAGAGAGCTTGCCAGCAGCTCACGCTTGTCCCAAACCAGAAATCCATCCTTCCAGCCTCTTCCACCCATCAACAAAGTCATCCAACATCCATGCCTCCAAAATTCATCTCAGGCCTAGCATCTGCTCCCCCAGTGCTCGTGTTACCCCTTCATTCTGACTATCTCAGTCCCTCAGACCATGGCAGCATTCTGAGGATCTGCCTCTGTGCCTGCCCCTTCCTGCATGGATTCTCCATGCAGCCCAGCTATACTCCCTGTAATCTTGGGAGTTCTCATTTTCTAGACTTCACTCTCCTTGGCCTCTCAGTTCCTTCTGACTCCTGGCTATCCTCTGGACCTTTGCAGAGACCTTTGCCCATGCTGCCTCCCTCTGCCTGAACAATTGTTTGCTCAGCTCTGTGTTCATGCCTCACTCCCAATTTACCTTGACCATGTATTACTCTGGAGGCTGGGAATACCAGTTAGAATGTATGCTTAGCATGGACAAAGCCCTGGTCTCAGTCCCCAGCACCAAACAGAAAGGAAGAAATCTCTGCTCTGTCACTTGACTACTGTATGATCTTGGAGAAAATGTTTAGCCTCTGTGTGCCTCCAGTATGTAATTAAAATGCAAATTGTTCTTAATGGTGCTTGTAACTGCTTACCACATAGCAGGTACTCAGTAACTATAAGCTATGCATGTTTATTTTTCTCCTTGTTTATAAGCTGCCTCCTACTGGGTTACCAAAATTCCCTGAAGGCAGACGTCCTGTCTGGTTCACCATTGCCTCCTATATGTCTGATGCTGAAGCAAGTTACTGCCTCTCACCTTATAGCAGAAGAAGATCTTTATGATTCATGGACGATACCCAGTGATCCGGTGTCTCTTGCGTCAGAGAGGCTGGGTAGAGAAGAAGATGGTGCATCCCCCAGGCACGATCCTGCCACCACCCTCAAAGGACCTAGACAGCTCCATGCTGGGCGACAGCGATGCCACGGAGGATGGTGAGTAGGTCCTTCTCCCGGTCCACAAGCTGTCCTTTCTCAGTCCTTTCCCTTTGCTTCCCATGGTCCAGGGTTGAGACCTGAAAGGGCTGTGGGGCATGGACACAGTTCCATGGAGTCGTCCTTCACCTCCACAGAGGACGAAGAAGAGAGTGAGATGTTTCGGGAGTCGCAGCTGTTGGACTTGGATGGTTTCCTGGAATTCGATGACCTAGATGGGATCCATGCTTTGATGGTGAGGACTCTGGGGGTCAGGACGAAGCAGGGGGGTGGTAGGAAGCTTGTATTCAGAGGAAGAACACCTGGTTGGGTGTCCTTCCTTCTCTGGATCCCAGCTTCCAGTCTGAGAAAACAGATGGCATCTCTAAAGGTTGGCTAGGTGTGCACAGAGTGGTGAGGGACTCGGTGGGGCTCAGATAGGATGAACGCATCTTCAAGGTGGCACTGATGGTGTTTCCCTTTACCCTTTGCAAATGAAGGCCGTAAGAAATGGCTTTAAAAGCCACAGGACAAGTAAAGGTGATAATCCTTCAATTAAGGGAAGGCTCCAGAAACCGTGTAAAACACCAGGTGTGCTGGTGAGAAGCTTGCAATCCCAGTGCTGGGGAGGCAGACACTGGGGAAGCCCGGCTGGCTGCCAGCCTGCAGAGTGTCCTGCATGAGCTCCAGCCCAGTGAGAAACACTTTGGTTAAAAAAAAGATGGGTCGGGGTCGGGGATTTAGTTCAGGGGTAGAGCGCTTGCAAGGCCCTAGGTTTGGTCCTCAGCTCCGGAAAAAACAAACAAACAAAAAACCAAGATGGGTCAAGAGTACTGGCTGCTCTTCCAGGGTTTCGATTCTCAGCACCCACATGATGGCGCATAACAATCTATTAACCAAGGAATCTGAAACTCTCTCCTGGCTTCCCTGGGTACTGCATGAATTTGGTACACAGACATAACTTGCAGGCAAAACACATGCATGAAATAAAAACAAATACACTCTTAAAAACCAAACCAAGGGCTGGAGAGATGGCTCAGTGGTTAAAGCACAGACTGCTCTTCCAGAGGTCCTGAGTTCAAATCCCAGCTACCACATGGTGGCTCACAACCATCTGTAATAAGATCTGATGTCCTCTTCTGGTGTGTCTGAAGACAGCTATGGTGTACGTACATGTAGTAAATAAATCTTTAAAAAAAAAAAAAAAAAAAAAAAAAAGCAAACCAAACCAAACCAAACAAAATAGCTGGGATGGATTCGAGATCCAAGATTGGATTATATTCTGGCCTCCACACTCATGCATGAGCATGCGCGTGCGCGCGCACGCGCGCGCACACACACACACACACCCCTATACACCGAAATATCCACATAAAAACTTGAGAGATGCTGGTGAGCTGGAGGTATGGATGGTGAAGGGAGGACACGAGCTCAGAGCTTGACCCCACCCAGACTACTAAGTGAACTATAGGGATTTCTTTTCTTTTCTCTTAGCCATCCTCCCCCATTTCTCTGTGATTATATATATATATATATATATATATATATATATATATATATATATGGAGAGAGAGAGAGAGAGAGAGAGAGAGAGAGAGAGAGAGAGAGAGAGAGAGAGAGAGAGAGAATGGGCTAGCACATGCCACAGTCACCAGAGGATTCTCTCCTTCCTTCCTGGCTTAGGGTATGAGGTCCAGGCAGTGTGCACCATTATGTGCTGAGCCGTCTGGCTGCAAGCATTTCATTTCTGTCTCTGTAATAAAATACCCTGACTGGAAGACACTTGGCATAGAAAGTTTAACTCCTAGTTCCAGGTTACAGTCATAGCAGGATCCCAGGCAAGTGGGATCCTTTAGTCCCAGCACTTGGGAAGCAAAGGCCAGCCTGGTTTACAGAGTGAGTTCCAGGATGATCAGGACAACATACACAGAGAAAGCCTGTCTTAAAAAACAAACAAATGAAATAATCTTTGTAAGAAAACCAAAAAGACAGGGTTCCACTACACAGCTGAGTTCAAGCTGACCTTGAACTCAAGCCCCTCCTTCCTCAGCCTCCTGGGTGTTATGGTTACAGGCAAGCGCACCGCACCCATTTTGAACCTTATTCTAAGTGTCTTCTGAGTCAGTTCCTTCAGTCCTCTAAGGTAGAGTTAATGCATTCCACAGATGACGGGAACACAAGAGTGACAGGCCCCACAAATACACCCACAGACCTCAGCTCACCAAGAAACAACACGGTGGCCAGCACACAGCCTTTTCCCTGTCTGTCTGTCTGTCTGTCTGTCTGTCTGTCTATCTATCTATCTATCTATCTATCTATCTATCTATCTATCTATCTATCTATCTATCTATCTAAGACAGGGTTTGTCTGTATAGCCCTGGCTGTCCTGGAACTAACTCTGTAGACCAGGCCGGCCTGGAACTCAGACCCACACCTGCCTCTACCTCCCAAGTGGTGGGATCATAGGCGTGTGCCTCCACACCCCACCTGATGCAGCCTGGTGTCAAGCAGGGTAGGGTGGTGTACTGTAGTCCAGCACTTGGAAGATCATGAGTTAGAAGCTAGCCTGGGCTACCTAGTGAGTTTGAGGCTTTCATGGACTACATAGCAAGAGCCTATCTCTAAAAATAAAGAACAGAGCCTGTCTAGCCATCATCTTGTGTCCGAGAGTTGTAGGAAGCATGGAGAGGTTGGGTCCATGGGGAAGATCTGTCTAGACTGTGTGCTCACTGGCCGGAGTCATTGTCCTTCCACTGATGATCACAGAACAAGACGCGTTGGCATCGTGGTGTGCAGCTTGGTCACTGCCTTGGGGCACAAGGCCGAGTGGAGGCTGGAAAGCCAGATTTCAGTCTGCTGCATATGCTCTGGAGCTCATGACTTCTCAGAGATGGGGGGAGTCCAGAGGACACTTTGGACACCGCTCCTTTCTGTGCAGCAGGACAGCTGCCTCCCCCCACCCCTCCTCCATGTCTCCATCTCCTTCCTTCTCCCCAGTCCCGCATGGTTCGAAACGAGACCCCTTACCTGATCTGGACCACTCGGCGAGACGTGCTGGATTGTCGCTTCCTTTCCAAGGATCAGATGATAAACCATTATGCCCGTGCCGGCTCCTTCACTACAAAGGTAGACATCCCAGGGCTGCAGTGGAAGCCCCGGTTCCTGCTGGACTTTTTGGTCAGAGAAGATGCTTCAGAGAACACAGACGTTCTTGGGTTGACATCTGGTTCTCAAACTCTACCTGACATGCGCTGACATGATAACTGTGCACTCATTTCCCACGGAATCTGTCGTGAACAACAGGGCCCTGGTCTCCCGAACAGAGCGCGCCTGTCTCCTTTATTGTCTGTCTGGCTTTACCGAGCCTTACCTGGGCCTCTTAGCTAGCGACTCCACCTGTCCAGGCCTCCACTTCCTCATCTCTAGTGCCAGCACAGCCTGATGTCTGAGGTTGTGCTGAGGATGAAAGCTTTCATCAGCATCTCCTGTGCCAATGGTTCTCAACTTCAGAGTTGCATCCTGGGCATTAGAACTTTACATTCTGATTCATAACAGTAGCAAAATGGAAACGGAAATAATTTTATGGTTAAGGCTTCGCCACAACATCAACTGTATATAAAAGGTCGAAGCATTAGGAAGGTTGAGAACCACTGAGCTATAAAGGCTTCCTGGGTAGAGCATGTGTGGGAAAGGGTGGGTAGAGGGATCGGGGCCATCTCAGCTGGGCAAACTGGGAGATGGCTATCAAGTCAGGCCTAACCAGTGGGTTGGAGCTTCCAGGCAGGGCTTTCCATTTTCCTGAGTGTCTGGACATATGCGGCATGTGGGGGACCCCTTGACACGATCTGGGTCCTCCCTGGTGCTTCAGCAGCTGTCTCCACAGGTGGGCCTTTGTCTCAACCTCCGGAATCTGCCATGGTTTGATGAGGCTGATGCTGACTCCTTCTTCCCCCGATGCTACCGACTGGGGGCAGAGGATGACAAGAAAGCCTTCATAGGTAAGGGAACTCCAATCCCAGGCCCGACTCCCTCATGCTGGCTGCCCCACAGTGGAGAACAGCAAGTCTCTCCTTGTGCCCTCACTCTGTAGTCTTTCCTCCGTAACCACAGCCCTTTCCTCCACTAATTTCATCCATTCATGAGCCGCCTAGCTTGGCCAACCCTGGCATTCAGAGAAGCCCAGGAACCAGGCTTGTTCCCTTCAGCAGGTTCTAGGGGTCGGTGGGTGGGTTCTGTCTGGGGTCTAGATACGTTGCTGGCTGGACCAGGTCCTTTCCATGAAAGACTATGGGTCTCGAAGGCAAAGTAGTTTCTTGCTTCAGTATGGGTTCTGAGTTCAGATTTTGGATCCAGATCAGGTGGCAGTTTTTAAATTATGTCCCAAACCTAAGATAGAATTTAGGCCATGGTCTGATTCTCAGGTTAGAATAAGTATCAGAAATGGACAAACCTGTGGAGAGCAGAGGCAGAATGACCACAAATTTGTCTTTGGCTTTGTCTTCACAGTGAGTTCCAAGCCAGACAGCTTGAAACTGTAAGACCTTGTCTCAAAAAAAAAAAAAAAGGAAAGAAAGAAAGAAAAAAAGAAAGAAAGAAAGAAAAGAGAGAAAGAAAGAAAAAAAGAAACTGGTCCAGGTTACTTCTAAAGACAGTCTGGCCACATGTGGGTCTGGTGTTTAAGAGATGGGATAGTAGGCCAGGTCCTAGAGTGAGACAGGTAAATGAGGTTCTGGATCCAAAATGGGGCAAGCCATGGTGAGGTTCCAGAACCAGGAGAGGCCTGGAGCCTGGGGGCTGAGCAGGGTATCCCTGCCTGGGAGCAGAGGACTTCTGGCTGACAGCTGCCCGCAACGTTCTCAAGCTGGTGGTGAAGTTGGAAGGGAGGTCACAGTCTATCCCCATCCAGGCAAGAGAGGAAGAGGCCCTAGGTAAGTTCCGTGGCTCCCTCCGCTCCCACAGGTATGTGCCCAGCCACCCTCTCAGTCCCTCTTCTACACTGTTAGGACATATGAAAAGACTGCAGCCTTTGCCTACAGCCCTCTGTCCCTCTTCCCATCTGTAAAGATCGTTCACCCCTGTTCACCCAGCCGCCATCAGTTCATTCTCTCAGCCATCCTCCCCCAGGGTACCCCCTACCTGTCCCTTCAGTCACCTACTATGTTATGTCCCTCTGTCCACTCCCACCTTCCTGCCTGCCCTTGTACTTGTCCGTCTGCCCATCTTCCTGTCTGCTTGTCCATCCTCTGTCTACTGTGCATCATCCTGAAGTCTACCCTTGTACTTACCCGACTCCTGTCGTTTATTAATTGTTCAGCCCTTTAATGGGCCTGACTGACTACTTTAGAGAGGCAGGCTGAGATCACACAGCCCCATCCCTGCCTGTGAGAACCACTTCATGATCTCTGGGGAGGACGCACAGGAACACAGCTATGTACAGATGTCCCCCAAGAAACCCCGTGCCTGCACAGAGGGAACATCTGGGAGGGGAGGGGCATAGGAGTCCTCTGCATGCTGGTCCAATCTATATGGTTCCCCTCCCCCTCTGCAGTAAAAAGGGGCTCCACAGCCAAGGGACTCGGGGCGGGGGGCAGCTTTACTGGAAGGAAAAAAGTCCTTGACCCTTCCAGAGGAACACGCACTTGGTTGCTGTCATTTGACCTGGGTAGATTAGGTACCAAAGACTGTTATGTGCCAGAACCTAGGTCACAGGGGACCGACCCTCTGTGGCTGGAGACTCTGCACTTGGACTTCCGTGTGCTGAGCTCAAGTATGGGTCAGGCTGTAGGTGGGCAGTTGAGGGCTTGGTCGCATGTCAGTTTTTAAATAGGCAAAAGGCTGGGCCAGGGTCATGAGCTGCCATCAGGTCCTCTGAGCTAGGCTTGGTGTCACTTCCAGCTGAGTGACACATTAGCACTTTGGAGCTTATGGGCTGTAGATATCTGTGAGGATTCTGAGAGAAGGGGGTGGGTCTTAGGTATCCAATGGGGTATAGGAAACTGTCAGATTTGGCTTCATATGTATCTGGATTCACCTAGGCCAAGGTTTCCAGGCACATTGTAGGGCTAAGATGTGTCAGAGAGCCCAGGGGTATGGAGCTGCAGAGCAGTGCTAGGGAAGGTGTGCTCTAGAACCCTTGGCCACATTTACACCAAAGCCTTGGTTGTGTGAGAGGCACAGGCACAGTGGAGGGCAGGGATGAAATGCTAGGGTTGCAGGGGAATTTAGAGCAGTTTCAGGTGACTGAGAGGTGTGTCCCAAGGTGGCTGGGGATGGAGGTCACACTGTCTTTAGGGCGAGGCCTCAGGTAAGTGATAGGCTTCTGGTCAGCAAAGGGTAGTGGCACGTGTCGCATTACCTGCTTTGAAATGGGGTGTTTACTGGTCCCTCTATCCCTACAGAAGATACACAGCCCAAGAAACAGGAGAAGAAGCCAGTGACGGTGTCTTCAGACTTTGTGGATGAGGCTCTGAGTGCATGCGAGGAACATCTCAGCAACATAGCCCACAAAGACATTGACAAGGACCCCAATGCCCCACTGTACCTCAGCCCTGACGACTGGTCCCTCTTCCTTCAGCGCTACTACCAAATAGTGCAGTAAGTTCCCTCCAGGGCGGGGCTCTAGGCATGGGCCAGGGTTACAGCCAGACCCTCAGATGGAGATCTAGCGCAGCCCAAGCCCTCCCACCCCACCCCCTCCTTTTGTCCTGGACGCTTCTACTCAGGAACCCTCAGAGTCTCCCACCGGCTCCGTCAGAGAGAACAGTCAACTTCTTCCACCTCAGCATAGGTCCAAGCAAGCTTGGGTTGTCAGTAGACCTAAATTCTAGTTCTTTTCTTCCTATGCCCCAAGCTCTATGACCCTGGGAACATCACTAAGCTTTCAAAACATACTTTTTCTTGAATGCAAAATGAATTTAAAAATAGCATCTGCCTTGGAGAATGAATGGTATGAGGCAGGACAGCTTTTACTGTGGGGTCAGCATAGGCTTGTGCTGCTCCCTCAGAATAGGACTCTGAGGCATTTAGATTTGATCCTGAGGTCATTTGTCACTGCCTGACCCAGGATGCCAGTTCCCACAGAAAGGAAGTAGACGTCACCAGACAGGGGTTTTATGGTCAGTACATTGAATTAAACAGAGTGAATTTAATGCAGAATTCAGGATCTTTTAGTGTGAAGGAGAGGGCTGGGAAGAACAAGGGTGATGTTTCGGAGCTCGCTTTGGGCAAAGGCGCTCGAGCAGCAGAAGACAGGAGGCGGTGCTGCCAGAGACGGTGAGGAGGACCAGCCGTGTGCCTGTTGGAGCGCCAGGCTTCAGAGCCAGCGCTCTGTGTGGCACAGCCCTCGCTCGGGTGGAAGGCTTGCAGCAAGCCAGGTGAAAGCACTGAGGGTCTCAAGTGGGGTGGTGTCGACGGAGAGAAACAGACTGAAGGGGATTGGCTAAATGATGGAATGAAGAGACCACAGCTGCAGCAACAACTAGGGTCTTCTTAGACAGCAGAAGACGACAAGGTCACCCTGTGCTTTTCCCTTAAAGCTGCTTTGTTATTTTCACGGTGACGGGTAGGGCTTGGGACCCCAGGTTTAAGCAAGTGCTTTACTAAGTGAGCTGCACCCCAGCCTCGGTGAGCTTTCTTTTCTTCTAAATTGGTGTGCTGTGGGGTCAGAGGACAGCCCTGTGAAGTTGGTTCTCTCCTCTTAACACAATTGAACTCAGGCTGTTGGGCCCTCCTCTGTCTCTGTCTCTGTCTCTGTCTCTGTCTCTCTCTCTGTCTCTGTCTCTGTCTCTGTCTCTGTCTCTCTCTCTCTCTCTCTCTCTCTCTCTCTCTCTCTCTCTCTCTCATTTTTTTTTTTTTTTTTTTTTTTTTTTTTGGTTTTTTCAGCTGGGAGATCAGGTCTCATCATGTAGCTCTGGCTGTCCTGGAACTCACTCTGTAGACCATGCTGGCTATGAACTCTGCCTCCCAAGTGCTGGGATTAAGACCTGGCTGGGCTCACAGCTTTCCTAAACTAAGACTTATCAAAGATCCTTTTTATTTCCAGTGTAGAGGCTGGTGAGAAGAAAGTCAGGGTCACAAAAAGCCCTCAGAAATCAAATAAGAGCAGACAGGTGGCTGACATTCAGGCAGCTGAGGCAGGGAGATCATTGCTAATATCGAGCCTTTATCTCACACGAACCCTCCCCCAAAAGAAAGTTCCCACAGGTGCACACAGGCGAGTGACTCCTTCAGCACCATGTTAGGACTTTGTCCTCAGTTTTAAAAACAAGCCCACGTGAAGCTAGGCAGTGGTGACACACACCTTTAGTTCCAGCATTCAGGAGGCAGAGGCAGGCAAGCTCTCTGAGTTTGAGGCCATTCTGGTCTACAGAGTGAGTTCAAGGACAGTCTGTCTGGAAAAACCAAAACCAAAACCAGTGAAAAATACAAGCCCATGTGGGTCGAAGTAATACGCAGCCTTTGAGAGCACTCAGTGTTCCTTTAAAGATCTGCATTTGTTTCTCAGCGCCATGCCAGGCAAACTCACAACCACACGTAACTCCAGCTCTAAGGGACCTATTGCTTCTGGAGTCTGCAGGCACCTGCACTCGTGTGTGTGTGTGTGTGTGTGTGTGTGTGTGTGTGTGTGTGTGTGTCTGTGTGAAAATGGTCCCCCCCCCAATATAAAATCATACTGAATGGTCATTTCAAATTGCTTGTACCTTGTCACTCCTAGGTGACACTTTCCCTGGGCCTCAGTGCAGATTTACTATAGGACAGCTCATCAGGATCTGGGGGTGTCCCTCAGAGCTCTCTGAACCCCTTTGTCTGGCCACTTTTGTTCTTGATGCTTCCCATAAAAAGAAAGCTATGGTGGAGGTCAAGGTGTTAAAGTGAGGTTAGCACCCAGGGGAGGCATCTTTGTAGTTTAAATGAGGCAGCCATCTGGGACAGTGTATGAATTATAGCTGACATTTTTTATAGCTGTAGGGAACAGGGTCCACCCCCCTTTCCTGTGAACCCCTGTATGCCAAATTCTTCCCAGTTTACAGAACCAAACCATTCAGCATTCAGTCAATAGACTTGGAGAGTGCCTGCTAAGTGGCGGGTGAGTGGTGTGTGTGTGTGTGTGTGTGTGTGTGTGTGTGTGTGTGTGTGTGTGTGTGTGTGGTAGGTGGGGGGTAGGCGGAAGGGGGGATATATGGGAGGAGATGCAGCAGAGAGCAAACCTCACAGAAGCTGTCCCTGCAGGCTCAACTTGTAGCCCAGGGGACAGCGTGTGCCCAGCCTAGCTGGCCTTGGTTTCAAGCCCTGGCACCACACACTAGAAAGGCCAGTAGGAGAGGACAGGCAGTAACTGAACAAGTGGGTGTGTGATGTGACACAGTGTGTGGCTGGAGAGAAACAAATCCTGATGGGGCAGGATACAGACTCACCTGAGTAGACTTAGGCTAAGGACTAAGCTGATTGTCAGAGCCTTGAGTCCAGATCAGGAGGGTCCACCTCTGAAAGCACCTTTGGGTGAAGCAGTCAGGCATTTGCACCCTGGCTCAGTCACTCTACCTGGTGTGTTGCCTTGGGAAGATCCTTTAATTCCCCCGCCTCAGTCGGCATGTCCCCAAGACTGCCTAGTTAATACTTCCGGAGGCTACTGAGAGGATGAACCAGAACTATGGGAAGTCCTCACCAGGGTGCTTGGCTCAGTGAGCGCTGTCCCATCCTCATCAGGAATGAAGGTGACATGTAGAAAATGGGGAGGGGTGTGGTCTGGATAGGTAAGGTGATTCAGGGACATGAGCAAAGCAGGTTAGAGCACAGCTGGGGAGGTGTGTGTCTCCTAGTATCCTATCCTCTCATTTGGCCACAGGCCTCACTCTCCCCAAGTCCTACTGTCTCCATACAGTCAAGGGGCAGAACTCAGATACCTGGAGGTCCAAGTCCAGCGCTGTGAAGACATCCTACAGCAGCTCCGGGCCGTGATACCCCAGATAGACATGGAGGGGGATCGGAACATCTGGATCGTGAAGCCCGGAGCCAAGTCCCGAGGCCGAGGTGGGCGAGCAGCTCTTCTTCCAGTTTTAGTACCTTTATCCCATTGCGGGTTTGAATCTCAGCTCTACTATTAATAGGATGCATGACCTTGAACAAGTCAATTTGCCTCTCTGAATCTCGGTTTTCTCAGTTGTGAAATGGGGATGGCACCAGGGCTTCCTGTCAGGTAAAGTGTAAATGCAGCCCATACCTCCTGTTCAGCATGGTGCTGGACCGGGGGGTCACTCCACCAACATGACTGCTCTGCCTCGCACTTCCCGTAAGACGTTTTCTGGTCCTCACCTTTACTGAATCACATCAGTGTATCCACTGTGCACAGGAGAGTCCAACATCAGCCCAGCCCTTAAAGACTGCAGTGGGCTTCCCCAGAAATGGACAGAAAACTTGTAATGATTTTTTTCTTTTTTCTTTTTTTCGGAGCTGGGGACCGAATCCAGGGCCTTGCGCTTGCTAGGCAAGCGCTCTACCACTGAGCTAAATCCCCAACCAATGATATTCTTTATTGAAAAAAAAGCTTACATGTAAAAGGTGAGTGAAGTGTTATAAAGTAAACACAGTGCAGCTCCAGTTCCAGGAAATCCACAAAACAGACATATGGAAAACATTCATACACATAAGATAAAATAAATAAACAAAAGGGAAAGTGTATGAATCCCAAGTGGAAGCAAAAGCATCCTTCAAGGCCAGCCTTGGCTACACAGTAAGCACGAGACTATATAAGACCCTGTCACGAAATAAATAAAACGAGGGGAAAAAAGAGTGTGTGGAAGCAAACTGAGCTTGGTGGTACAAGCCTTTAATCCCAGCATGTGGGAGGTGGAGGCAGGGGCAGAGAGGCAGAGAGGAAGAGGCAGAGGCAGGCGCAGAGGCAGATGGATCTCTGTAAGTTTGAGGCCAGCCTGGTCTATATAGTGAGTTCTAAGATAGCCAGAGCTACATAGTGAGACCCTGTCTCAGGAAGAAATAGAAGGGAAATGAGAAAAACAAAAAGAAGGAAAGAAGACACATGTGCCCTTGGATGTGTGACGCTGTAGCCAGAGTTGGTTGCACAGCTGACTAATAACAGGTGAGGTGACGTCGGCCAAGCTTCACCCTACAGCCTCGCCCAGCTCCACAGGAGTCTGGGAGCCAAGCACAGATAGGAACCGGAAAGCTCCAGAGAGAGGATCTGCACAGCAGCTGGCTTCACCCTGGACAGGGAGAGAGAGGTTTCAGTGTGCCTTTCAGTTTCCTAGTCTCTTAACTCCCAGAGGAAAGTAATGTATGACCTGGTCAACTCTCTAAATGCTTTCACATTGCGTGTGTGGGAGAGCATCAGAGGACAACTTACAGAACTCTGTCCTCCCACTGCATAGGCTCTAGGAACTGAAGTCAGGTGATCAGCCTTGGCGAAAGTACCTTTACCCACTGAGCCATCTTGCCTTATTTATTTTTTAATTTTATGTGTATGCGTTTTGCCTACTTGCATCTATGTGCACTATGTGTGCGCCTGCTGCCCATGGAGACCAGAAGAGGGCGCCAGAGCCCCTGGGTTCCTCTGCAAGAACAGCAAGCACTGGTCATGCTGAGCCATCTCTCCAGCCCCAACCCCAGTTAAATTTTCCCTGTATATAGCAAAACAAAGGTTATTAAACAGTTAATTAGAAAATTATTTACATTCTTTGCTTTGCTAGAGGGAAGGTGGTCCTGACTTGGAGGGCTTTAAGGTTCAGCTGGATTCTGTGGAGATGAGAGCTTATAGCAGGGATGCCCATCGTCCTCTGGCACTTCTGACCGCAGCCTGACCTCTTGGTCCCTGCCTGCCTGCCTCCTCCTCAGGGATTACGTGCATGGACCACCTGGATGAGATGCTGAAGCTGGTGGACTGCAACCCCATGCTGATGAAGGATGGCAAGTGGATTGTGCAGAAGTACATCGAGCGGCCCCTGCTGATCTTCGGCACCAAGTTTGACCTGAGGCAGTGGTTCCTGGTGACCGACTGGAACCCACTCACTGTGTGGTTCTACCGGGACAGCTACATCCGCTTCTCCACACAGCCTTTCTCCCTGAAGAACCTGGACAAGTGAGCCCACCCTCCACCTCCCCTCACTCTCCGGTCTAGTGGGGAGGTCAGCAGACAAACTGAACAGTGAACTCTCAGATCTAGGCTAGATTTCAGACCACAGACTCTGCAAGCAAGGAAGCAGGCTTTACACACAGGTACAAGCGCACACACACACACACACACACACACACACACACACACACACACCATCCTTCCACCCTGAAGGAGCCTGCAGGGGTCCCTCGGGATACAGGAATGAACAAAACAAGATCCCAGATCTCAAGGGTTAGCAATGTGTCTGTGTAACTGTGGCTGACAGTATATGCTAGAAGAGTCGTTCTCGCCCTTCCTCATGCTTCCACTGTTTAATACAGTTCCTCATGTCCTGGTGACCCCTGACTAATTTTTTTTGTTGCTACTTCATAACTAATTCTGTTACTGTTATGAATTACAGTGTAAATACCTGTGTTTTCTGGTGGTCTTAGGCAATCCCTGTGAAAAGGGGTCACAGCCCATAGGTTGAGAACCACAGGGCTAGACGGTGATATGTGTATATGTAGATCTATATTGTAATATAGATCTAGGTAAAGGCAGACTCAGACAAACTTGAGAGAGGAGAGGCAACTTGTGGTTTGTTTGTGGGATGAGAAGAAACCTTGATGAGGCCTGGGTTCCATTTCCATCTCTACAGTGTCAGGTTGTGTGCCTCTGGAGAGGTGGAAAACTACTTAAGACGTTACTAGCAGGGCACAGTGCTCCATGTCTAACCCCAGCACTTGGGAGGCTGAGTCAGAAGGATTTTGAGTTTAAGGACAGACTGGGCTATATGGTGAGAATCCACTCTCGAGATGAAACAAGCCAGGTGTGGTAGCTCTTAATTGTAATCCCAGAACTTGGGAGCCCAAGACAGCCAAAATCACACCAGGTACAGTAGTGGCTGCCTGTGACGCCAACACTTGGAAGGTGGGGGCAGGGCGATCGGGTGTAAACTTTCATCCTCAGCTACCTGGTGAGTTTGAATCTGGCCTGGGCTGTGTGAGACTCTCTTAAAGAAAATGACCAGCCTCAGTCTCCACATCTGGAGGCTGGAGCAGCAGTACAGTGTAGCTATTTATCATTAAGCACTTCACATGGCATAAGTGTTTTTGCTTGGTTGTATCACAGTCGTTTCTAAAACACAATGAAGTGGTGGGTCATTGCCATTTTAGAGCTGTGAGGGCGAACAAGTTAAATGTAATTTTAATCACTGGTGAAACTGAGGTTTGACTTCCCTTTCATGACTCTGGGTCATTTTCTCCATCTTATTTCCTGCCATGCACAGAAAGAGTGAGCTGGGAGTAGGCAGAAAGCACTTGCTACTGTGGCCCATCTGTTACACCGAAGTGTTCTGGGATAACTAGCTCTGGCCTTAGGTGAATGGGGTTGGAGTTGGGAAGGGCACATTCTGTCTTATTTGTCTTTCAGCAGAGGCCTGTCTCAGTTAAGCTCACAAAATGGCTGACCCCAGGACTTCATCTGAAGCTCTGAGGTTGGGTGTAGGGCTCCAAGGCTGATCCTGCTTTTCTGTCGCATTCTAGCTCTGTGCACCTGTGTAACAACTCCATCCAGAGACACTTGGAGGCTTCCTGTCACCGACACCCAATGCTGCCTCCGGATAACATGTGGTCCAGCCAGAGGTTTCAGGCCCACTTGCAGGAGGTAGATGCCCCAAAGGCATGGTCCAGTGTCATTGTGCCAGGCATGAAGGCTGCCGTGATCCATGCCCTGCAGACCTCCCAGGACAACGTGCAGTGTCGGAAGGCCAGCTTTGAACTCTATGGGGCTGATTTTGTGTTTGGGGAAGACTTCCAGCCCTGGTTGATTGAAATCAATGCCAGCCCCACCATGGCACCTTCCACAGCTGTCACTGCCCGCCTCTGTGCTGGTGTGCAAGCAGATACCCTGCGTGTGGTCATCGACCGGCGAATGGACCGCAGCTGCGATACAGGAGCCTTTGAGCTCATCTATAAGCAGGTAAGATGCTCCAGCATCCCCACAGGCAACCTCACAGTCCTGGGATCTCCTGTGAGGCATAGTTCAAGACAGGTGTCTTATAACAGACACTTCCCTCTGGCCTGACTCATCTGTGAGCTGGAGGTTACTGTCCTCTGAGGGTCATTAATGCCCGAGTTCATATTCAGAGGCTCTGGGACCTCCTCAGCCTCCAGTTGCAATCCCACGCCTCTAGGTAGCCTCATTTTCTGTCTGTAAAGCAAGACTACAACTGGCTGCTCCTTTGTGAGCTGTGAGAATAGAGCAGTTTGATCTGCCTCGGGGCTTTTCATGGGTACCTAGACAGAGGCCACAAAGGACAGCTTTAGGGCCCAGTAGGGCTGATTAGAGCTCCATCAACTGCAAGGCCTATCAAGAGTCAATTTCTAGTGTCCCTTATTATTTTTATAATAATTATTGTTCATCTTTTTCCAGAAGCAGATTTGATCTTGCTTATTTATAATAAGTATAGGGATTTTTTTTTTAATCAGCAAAAAACATTGTTTTGTTGGTTTTTTTTTTTTTTTTAGTTTTTTGAGACAGGGGATTACTCTATATAGCCTAGGCTGGCCAAAAACTTATGCTGTTGCCCAGGCTAGCCTGAAACCCATGGCATTCCTCCTGCTTCAAGCTTCCTACGTACCAAGATTATAGGTAAAAGTCATGACACCCAGCTTGGAAATAAACTATCTAACCAAGCTTGACTTTCCACAGTGCTATAGTCTCCCAGCAGTTTATCAGAATTCTGAATCCATCAATGAGGAGTCATCCATTAGGCTAGAGTCCTCTGGGGGTTCTAGAGACATCTCAGGGCACGCTTCATAAATACCTTAGGCTTCCCGGTCTAGACCATGATGTACATTAGCTATCACAGCTGGACAAATAGGACTCAACCTTCTACCTAACCTTATTCAGGAGGTTGAAAAAGGAGTCACTTTGAGTTCAAGGGAAGTCTGGGTTGCGTAATGAGTTCCAGGCTAGCCCAGGCTTTAGAGTGAGACCCTATTTCAAAACAACAGTCACACAAATACAACTTTAAAAGAATGTTTTCAAGAGTTTCTGAATTCTGAAGGCAGTTTTAAGTAGGAGTCTTCCAGCTGGGATTCATGAAGGCCTAGGTTTACTGCAGGAAAGCAGAATACTGACCACATGACCTGAGTCTTGCAGTTCTGAGAGTCAAATGACCTTTCTACAAGAGTCACCTAAGACCATCCTGTATATCAGTTATTTTACATTAAATTCAAACTGGAGCAAAATTACAGTTATGAAGTAGCAATGAAAATAATTTTATAGTTGGGGGGGTCATCATAATATGAGGAACTGTATTCAAGCATTAGAAAGGTTGGGAACCACTGTCTTAGAATAATGTGCTGGCAATAGGGCATAGTTTTTGTTTTTTTTTTTCTTCTTTTCAGAGCTGGGGACCGAACCCAGGGCCTTGCACTTGCTAGGCAAGCGCTCTACCACTGAGCTAAATCCCCAACCCCAGGGCATAGTTTTTGTAAAGGACATTATCCCTAGGTGTTAGGGATGGAATTCAGGGCCCTGCCTCCTAGGCGTGTGTAGTACTATTACTACGGAGTCATAGCTCCAGCTTAAAAAATGTAAAGGAGGAAATTAAGCAAGTGCACACATACACCTGCAACCCACAAGTTCACAGCCAGCCTGGCTTACGTGGCCAAACTCAATTCAGCTGGCACTTTACAGCGAGGCCCCGTAACAAACAGCGTAATCACGGAAGAGGGCAGAGGAAAGGGGAAAGATGAAGTCCTTGCCATTTAAAATTGATCAGAATTTTCGCAAGGCATGACAACACAAGCCTGTGACCCCGATATTTAGGATGCTGCAGCAGGAGGATCAGGAGTTTCAGGTCATCCTTGGCTACATAGTGAGCTTGAGGCCAACCTGGGCTACATAAAGCCTTGTTTCAGGATAAACAAGCAAAATACTGAATGGCTGGGTGCCTGGGAAGATTGAGCCAGGCATTTTTCAGGCGTCCTTTGTTCCCAGTCGTCTTTTGTTACTGATCTGTTTTTGAGGCTACTTTGTACCCAGGGTGGTCACACTGGTAGCTTTGTCTCTCTGATCTCCTTTGATCTAGGACGGCTCCAGTGGTTCCTTCTTGGCGTCCTGATCCTTTGGAGGCCAGGCTGGCCAGCCTGTAGCACTGTCCCACATTCGGGCTTATCTGATTGTCTCCTTGCGCTGTTCAGCTCAGTCAGTTTTCTGTCTATCCTGTAAACTAGAAAATAGGTTAACAACTTGATGAGGTTCAAGGGTGGAGATTTTTGGCAAAAAACAAAATCAAAAAACCCACTAAAGTGAAGCTGGGCACCACCTCTGACTGTCACAAAGCACGACCAGCAGACTCCTAATTCCTGATGCCAAAGTTGACCTTCTTCGACCAAGGTGGTTGTCGTCCTTTTTTATTATTATTGTATTACCTATCGTGTTAGAGTTTGTGTATGTGTGCACATGCCACAACACACACGTGGAGGTCAGAGGACAACTTGTGAGAGTCATGGGTCTTTCCCATGGGTCCTGGGGATTGAACTCAGCAAGTACCTTTATCTACCTCAACACTGACCCCTGCCCCAGAATTACTTTGTCCATCTGTCCATTTTCTGTTGCTAACAACATAGTGCCATGGACCTGTAGTTCTCAACCTTTGGGCTGCGAGCTCTTTGGGAATCAAACGATCTTTTCACAGGGGTCTCCTCTAAGATCAATCTGAATATCAGATATTTACTTTATTTAACTGTAGCAAAGTTAGTTATGAAATAGGAATGACATAATTTGGTGGTTGGGGGGGTCACCACACCATCAGGAACTGTGTTAAAGGGTCACAGCATTAGGAAGGTTGAGCAGCGTAAGCTATAAGGAAAGTAAGCTGGGTTGGAGAGATGGCTCAGCAGTTCAAAGCAGTAGTCTGCTCTCAAGGAGGACCCAAGTTCAGGTCCCAGCACCCATGTCCAGCAGCTCACTATCCCCTACAGCTTTCCCTATTCTTAGAAGGCTACTCTGACCTTAGAGGCCTCACTGAGGACAGCAGAGGCACTATGCCTCCCTCTTCTTGGTATTCACAATGGGAATTTCATTTCCACATAGGAAGCCATTGGCTCAGTTCTGTCCATCTCTGGCTGCCCATGGCATGACACCGCTTGAATTCTAACACAGGCCAGAAGTCGCCTTGGTGGACAGTGGAGTCGAGTGCTTGTCTGCTTGGCTATGGCTCTCTGCTTTTCTGGCTCCCTAGGGCCCGGTGACCGTAGGTCCTCTAAGTCCCTCGAGGACAGAAGGAGCTTCCTGTCTTTCAGATGTGCCTCTTGACCAGACACCCCAGAAACTGGTTCTATCTGTCTCTGCCTTGGGCCCTGATTTCCAGCACTAGTGTCTGAGATGGCCTTGTTCTCTCCTGTCCCGTAGCCTGCTGTGGAGGTGCCCCAGTACGTGGGTATCCGGCTCGTAGTAGAGGGCTCTACCATCAAGAAGCCCATGGCACTGGGACATCGGCGGACAGGGGTCCTCCGCTCATCACTCCCTCATCTGCTGACCCAGCAAGGCTCTGGGGAAAGCAAGGGCTCAGGCTCCCCTACCCACAGGTCAGCTTTTAGGAAAAATGCTAGGGTCGAGAGCCTGGGACACACCACCACCGCCGCCGAGAAGCCAGAAACTACTGCCACCACACCGGTCCCTGGAAAGGGGAAGAAAGGCAAGGCAAAAAGTGCCACGGCCCTGGTCTGCCTCACCCTCCAGAAGTGGGAGCACCCCAACATCAGGGTGGGCCACATTTTCAACAGGTCTCTGGGTGTGAAAAAGCCTGAGGCCTGGGGTAATACCACGTGTCCCAAATGCCCCCATCCTCCCAGGGCTACCTGCTCTCCAAGCCCTTCCCAAGTGTCTGAGCTTACCCTGCTGTCAGAAGGCCATGAATGATAGCCAGCCTGAGGCTGTTCACCAACTGTCTTTAAATATACAATCAAATGAGTATTCCAAAGTAGTCACCCTGCCAGGCAGTTAGACCAGATGCCAGGGCTGGCTCGGTCCTGGAGTGCGCGTCCCGGGAGTGTCCTAGCTGGCTTTGCCCTCACTCTTCTCTGGAGAAAGGTGCTGCCATCATGCCCTTCCTGCGCCCCCTTAGCCCTCACAACACCCTAGTGAGGTAGGTGCTATTGTCCCCATTTTCCAGCCGAGGTAGCAGGAAGTTTAAGGACGTTGCCCGAGGTTGCACAGCTCAGAAGGGGCAGAGCTGGGATTCAGACCCAGGTCTGTTGGACCCCCAACCCTGTGTTCTTCCCACTGCCTCTGGAGGAGGAGCTGGGAGGGGCTCCATCTGCCCACACCTCCCACCCCCTGCCTCTGCACATACCCTGTGGGACAGCTGGTCAGGCTGGGACCTAGGCCGGCCCTCACGGCTTCCCTTCTCCCACAGACCCTTTCCACTTCCCTAGTCTCCACATCAAGGCCTGGCTGCCTTCTCCCCGTGTGCACCGACCCCAGAGCCGGGTCCACAGACTCCAGCACAGCCAGCTGGTGGGCTCTAAGGCTCTGTCAACCACAGGCAAGGCCTTGATGACTCTACCTACTGCCAAGGTTCAGATGTCCTTCCCACCTCACCCTGACCTCGAACTGGCACCTAGCATGCTGAAGCCCGGAAAGGTGGGCTTTGAGCTGAGCTGCACACCCTGGTGGGTAGTGCTGAGCAGAGGGGTCGGGGCAGAAGGGCACAGGCAGAGGGCAGCACCGAGACCAAGCAGCGCACCAGGGAAGGGCTTGTCTTCCACAGAGCCCTGTTCCAAGACAGAGGCCTGATCATCTCTCTCTCCCTCCCCTCCTTTACACCGAGGCTGCTATTCCCCCGCACCTTCGAGGCCCCCACTTTGGAAGTGCCTCTTGGCCTCTGACCTTTGAAGCCGGACTTCTTCCTAGCACCCACAGGAAAGTCGAAGTCCAAAGGCAAGTTCAAGGCCAGACTCTGCAACAGACCCAGGGCTGAGGCATACCCCACGAAGAGGCTAAGCCTTCCCGGTCCCTTAGCCCTTATTTTGGTGTCCCAAAGTCTGGGGCCTGTAGGGGCCACGAGGCTAAAGAAACCCCTGCTCTGAACTTCACTGCCCCATCCTGGATCCAGCATCAAATAAAAAAAAAATAAATAAATAAAAAATAAAAAAAAAAGCAAGTAAAGTTCTCTGGTCTTGGCTTGGCTAATTGAGGCAAGGCTCAGAACAAGAGCTGCTCAGCAGAGCCTCCGTCCGAAAGGTTCACAATTGCCCAGCGTGGGCATCAGCTCTCTCGGCAGGAAGTCTTGGAGTGTGTGTGGGTGTGGAAGGGCCTGTGGCACACAGAGGAGGAGGCTGAGCGTGAGCAAGGAGACATGACTTGCAAATGGTAGCATGTGGAAGGCGAGCCGTCAAGGGTCCCTCCCCCCAGGACTGGCCGAATGGCATCGGATGGGCACACAACATGAGGACAAGAGACGGCCCTTCTCTAGAGGGTACAGGTCTGTTTCTCCCCTCCGTGAAGGGGTAGTCAAACCACCTAGAACTGGAAGATCCAAGGGCAGCACGGCATTTCCCACCCGTGGAGGGTTGACTGCCGTCCCTCCAAAGCAGAGTCTACGTGCAGCCTGTGACCGTGTTGAGGGTGGAGAGCGGTGGGGAGTCAGAAGAGCTCACGCCTGTCACCCCAGCGCTCGGGAGGCAGAGGCGGGCAAATCTCTGAGCTCCAGTCCAGCCAGGGATGCATGGAGAGACCTCCTCTCAAAACCAAACCAACCTCCTCCTGGCCAGGAGTGTAGCGGATGCCACATCCTGACCTGGCCACTGTTCACTTGAGCAGAGAGCACAGTCCCTGGTAAACATTCGCTTTCTCATTTTTGGTAAACCAAACGGTGAGGTAGAACTTTTATTATTTTAAGTCCAGAGAGGTCACCTGCCCAATGCCACACAGCAGTCAAGGGGCCTCTCTGGGATTTGATCTTAGGTGTGTCAGACCACGGAGCCCAGGATCTTGGCTGTGCTCAGCACCACCTCACTGTCCTTGAGGAGGGCACAGCTCTTATTCCACTCTCCACCCGGGGGCCTATGGCTGAGAGAGCCGAAGGCACTGCAAAGTCCGAGAGAAGTAAGGGGGCAGGGGAGCCAGAAGTTCCCTCGGGGGGTCCCTGGGGCTGGTGCCTGGGAGGAGGAGGCGGTGCAGGTGCAGGTGCAAAGGCATCTGGGCCCCTTGGGAAGGACTCAGGTGGAGGTATCTGAGCAGGGCTTCATCCAGGACCTGGGACGGGAGACAGCGGCCTTCTGAGTTCCAGCCAGGGGAGCACCCAGCGCTCATGCACAGGGAGGGAGACCTGCAGGACCTCCCTGGTCTAACTGCAGTAAATGTTTCTACAGATAGAGTTTTCCTCAGCATCTTTGGTGTTTGGTGAAGCCATGTGATTAAGCCTCTGGCCAATGAGACACGAAAAGAGGTGCACAGACCTGGCCCTCGAAGCCCCAATTCATACAAGCCTCCGGTCTCCCCTTCTGGCCAAAAAGCCATAGTCTTGGTCCCAAGTGGCTGCCTAGAGCCAGGCCCGCTCCTGCTGCACTCCCATCCACTGGACTCAACACGAGGGAGAAACGCTCAAAAGGACGGTGGGATGTGAGGACCTGTGAGGTCAGCTTCCACCTCCTTCAGTTCATGGACAGGAGACCTAAGCCACACAGCAACCACAGGGCCACAGGTGGCCCCGGAGAGCAAGCCAGCTGCTTCCTGGTCCGAATGTGCACGGTACCTGGAGACACAGTCTCCCCAACCCACAAAGACGAGGCATATGGGGCAGGGGACCTACCTGTCTCTGGGGCTTGGTAGTCTCTGCTGGCCACAGAAAGCGCTGGCCCAGAACGGTGCCCACGCGAGCCGCATAGGTGTGGTCTCCAAGAATTGGGCAGAGCTGTAGAGCCATGTGCACCTGCAGCTGACTGGGGAAGACTGAAACGTGGAAAAGTGGGGGTTGGGAGGCAGTTGCTCTTCCTGACCATGCAGTACTGCCCCCATCCCTACATCGTAAGGAACTGTGAGATGACCTCCGCCTCCAGAGAGGACCATGAGAAGATTAGAACAGTGACAGCTGCCAAGCCACCCAGCCCGGGGGTCCAACCCGACAGAACCGAAGCCTCTAGGAATAAGGATATATGCCAGGTGCTAGGCTGTGGGCATGCGCCTAAAACTGCGGCCTCCCACTGCCCACTCACACATTCTTGGGGCCCACCAGATGTCCCCTGGCTGGTAAGCACTGTCTTCCTCACGGGCCTCAGATCCCAGCAGAGCACTGCTCAGACCCACCTGTCAGTGGCTGCAGCTGGACCAGAGCACAGCCACAGCCTGTGGCCGTCACACGGAAATGGCTGAGGGTCCTTTTGACACCTTCCTGGATGTCCTTTCGAGATGGGGACGTCACTGGGACTGCCTAGGGTGCCAGTCAAGAATGACTTAACACATACCTAGGACTCTGTTAAGCCACCCCTGCTGCCAGTTGACTTAGGACTGTCTGTCAGGCGACAGCGGAACTAGCCACCCAACATGCACAGCCTGGACTCCTCTGTAGGGCAGGCGAAGCCTGGAGGGCACGCCTTCCCTGGTGGTCTCTGACTTACAAGATCAATGCCATCCATTCGTTCCAGCCTCAGAGCTATGTGGACTGTCCCCTCAGAAGGCTCAGGGACACCATCAGTGATGGCACTAAGAAAGGGAAAAGAGGTATCAGAGCAGCCAGGTGGGACTTTCCCTAAGCCCTGGGAGTGACCCTGCACCTCTCACCAGTAGGTGGCTGTAGGTCTCTGGGCTCTCCTTGAGTGGGTAAAGAACTTCTGCAGGTGGCTTGTTGTCTGGGGACAGCTGGAGAGGAGCACAAGCCCAGAGGCCTCCCTGGAAGATGGGGACAAATCACAAAAAAAGAGGTCTAGATGGCCGCTCTTGCAGAGGAGCAGCATTCAGCATCGACATGGTGGTTCACAACTGTCTGCAAGTCCAGTTCGAGATCTGATGCCATCCTCTGGCCCCTGAGGGCACCCGACAAGCACTGTGGTGCATAAACATACATGCAGGCTAAACACTCTACACACATTAACTAAAAACAAATCTTTTGTTTTTAAAGGAGCCCCCACCCCCACTAAGGGAACACCAGCTAAAGGCTGGACAGTAACACCAGGACTAGAGTCCAGCCCTGAGAAGAGAGTCATGAGACCTTTTCTCTGACCTTAGAGAAAGAGCCAAATGTCCCAAGAGTTAGCACTAACGTCCAAGGGTCTACCATGTATCAGGCACGTGAAGAAGACTTTTGTATACAGTGGGTGTAAAATAAATGCCACGCTATCACTTACTTTCCAGGTGCTCGCACAACCTGGAGCTCCTGGTGTTCGAGTCCCAGGGCCTGGCTCAGCCATGGCAGCACAGACAGCAATGTCAGCTCTCCTGGTCTCCCTGGGAGGGAGAGGACAAGTTTCCAGAGCGCCATCCCATCATCTCTGCCCCAGCCTCTCCCTCCCTGCCCATGCCCATACCTGTCACAGGCAGACCCTGTGGCTTGTTCAGTGTCACCAGAGGTCCTGAAACATTTCATAGATGTCAGCAAAAGCAGAGAAGCCTGTTTGCACACAGCGCAGCCTCGGGGGTTATAAGCTCCCAACCCCACTTTAAATTGCACTTGCTAATCCCTACACCTCAGCGCCTTCATGCCTGCTGTTCTAGACTTCCATTGCCGTTGGCGCCAAACATACCTCAGGATAACCTGCGCCCCTTCTACAGTTCTTGACTGCTGGGGTTGGAGGGGGGCTCAAACACTAGGCTGGCCTCAAACTCATCAGGATCCTCCTGATCCTCCTCACCTCTACCTCCCAAGTCCTGGAATTACAGGTGTGGTCAGCAGTGATTACTCGGTATTTCTACATCAAGACGCTTGATCTCACAAGGCAGGAGCCATATTTATCCCAATATTGCGAAGCCCCCTCACTGCTACATGAACACAAAGTTGTGAAGCCCTATGCGGGTGCTCAATGTTGGTCCTCTCTGCGAGAGTAGCCATCTTTTATAAGACCAAGAGGCATGCCGCTTACAGAGGCCAGCTTATAACTAACCCCAAAGCTTTTTCTGATAGCAAACTAACTTCTGTTACAGCTGCTCTTGGAACACAGGGAGGAATAGAAGTCTACGCCTCTCCTCATGATGCTGAGGCTGCTGGCTCGGCTCCTGTAGCTACAGGGGATCAGAGGCACAGGAGTAACAGGCTCCCCTCACCTTTCTGATCCACCACAGCTGCTCTCAGGACTTGAGCCAGCTCTTCCAGACCGAGGTTCTCTGCCCGCAGCAGCCCGGGGAAAGGCTGGTCCTCCACTAGGTCCTTGCGCTTGCTGGAGCGGTGAGGTTGAGGTTGAGGCCGACGCCTGAGAAACATGGTAGAAACTGGTACCTCCCCCTCCCACTCTGCCTACTCCAGCCTCTTCTTACAAAAGTCTCAGAATTCCCGGGCTCAACAGACATTTGAGGTCCACCTTCCCCCAAGACTTTACAGAAGAGGCAGCAAAGGCTTGGAGCGCCAAGGATCTAGTGCCGAGTCACACAACACAGTCGGGCTTAGAACCTTGTCCTGATCTGAATTTCGTGCTTGCCCTCCCCTTGTTCTAGTGTCTCCCCTACACGGAAGTGGGGTGTTATAATCACCGGGCCTCGGTGCCGAAGCCTGCATCCCTCCGCCGTGCGCTAGACCCCAGCCCCGGCCGCCAGATCACGGAGACGCTACGTAAAGCTCGCAGGGCTTCCATAGCCAAATCAAGCACTCAGTACGCACGCGTGTCCAAGGACCGCTCAATCCCCCCCCCCCGTACATTCTCCGTGCGCAGATTGGTTAGGCAGGCTGTCAATCAAAGCAGAGGCAGTTCAGCGAAGCAGGGATCTGAGCTTTGCCTCTGCTGAAGAAAAAGTGACATTTAGGGCTCTGGCTGGACATGAGGCAGGTTATTTTTTCGAAGTAGAATACGTGTCTTAGAATAAAAAGGGGCGAACTTGCAGATTGTCGTTTCAATTATGGAGAACCTTAAACTGAAAACCTCCCTTGTAAAGCAGAGGGAGAAAAAGGTGAAGAACCGCAAGAGCTTGGTAACAGCCAGTGACACAAAAGGTCCCAAAGCTGTGGTTCAGGTGGTAGAGAGGGTTCACGAGGTTCTGGGTTCGATTCCCAGCACCGCATATGTAGATCACAAAGACCAAGATCACAGACAGATACATGAAAAGATATCCAAGGTAGGCTGGACGTGGTGGTGCATGCCTGTAACAGAGGCAGGTTAAAGCTGAGTACGAGACAAATCTGGATTACACAAAGAAAACCCTGACTAAAAAAAAGAACGAACGAACGAATGAAAAGAAAAGAAAAAGAAAGAAAGAAAAAAAGGAAGGAAGGAAAAGTAAACAAGCTGTGAGTCCCACCCTGGCCAGTATGTCTCAAAAACAACATACATAGGCATAAATTGAAACAAACTTCAGAGCTAGGTCACTAGTTAAGATTGCTTGCTGTTGGGGTTGGGGATTTAGCTCAGTGGTAGAGCACTTGCCTAGCAAGCGCAAGGCCCTGGGTTCGGTTCCCAGCTCCAAAAAAAGAAAAAAAAAAAAAAAGATTGCTTGCTGTTTCCAGCACCCACAGCCTTGGACTCACAACCTCCTTTAACACCTTTCCAACTCATACATATGTCCATAATTAACAATAAAATACAAACTGGGCCTTTAATTCCAGTAGTCTACACAAAGTGAGTATATAACTCTGTCTCATAAAAAAAGTAACAATTTATGCACATAATAAAAACAGTGAAATAGAAATAAAAATAACATAAAATAAAAAGCAAGTACCTTAAAAAAGGCAAAAAACAAAAAGCAAAAGTGGGGCATGGTGGCACTCACCACTTAAGGCAAAAGCAAGAGGATCTGTCACCAAGCAACCATCCCCAGACCTGAAAGACTTTCTGAAAGGACCCAGCCAGCACTGGACTGCTGCTTCTGGTGGAGGAATTGG
Source organism: Rattus rattus (assembly GCF_011064425.1). Taxonomy (NCBI): domain Eukaryota; kingdom Metazoa; phylum Chordata; class Mammalia; order Rodentia; family Muridae; genus Rattus; species Rattus rattus. Next base: position 33,121,112 of record NC_046159.1, on the reverse strand, counting down.
GAAGGGGGGAGGCGCAAGGACCCCTCCCCTCCTTCCATTTAGAGGCAGAGGCTGCCTCCCGCACAGCCCAGGGTGTCCTTTTCATGTTCAGCTGCAAGAAAGTTAACCTTCAAACTCATATTAATGATATTGAAGACCAATGTAATTAATATTAGATGAGAATATGAAGGGGGTGCTCCCCATGATGGCATTAGCTTTCTAGGGAGGAGGGGAGAGAAAAGAGAGCCTCTCCCTCCACATGGGTCAGCTTCCTCCATGTTAGGGTGCACCAAAATGGCCCCTACATGCGCTAAGTAGATGCTGGCTCCTTGCACTTGGACTGTGCAACCTCTAGAACCACGACACAGACAAACTTGTGAGTGTGTGTGTGTGTGTGTGTGTTTTATTTTTATTTACATATAAGTGTCTATCTGTGTAAGTATATGCCACATGTATGCAGGAGTCCCAAAAGGCAGAGAAAGGGCATAGGTTCTCTAGAGCTGGTGTTATGGGCAGTTGTGAGCGTCCGAGCTTCCCATGGGCACTGAGAATGGAGCTCGGCAGCCAGTGTTCTCAACAACTGAGCCATCTCCCCCGCCCCACGGAGATAAGCGTATTATCAACTTTCAGAGCTGTGTGTTTGTCTTCCTTCAGTGCTCCTGATGGATCTCGGGCCCCACACTTGCTAGGTGAGCATTTTATGACCGAGCTGCAGACTGGGTTCAGGTGTTTCGTTATAGCAACGGAAAGTAGATGAAGGTGGAAGGGGTAATGGCTGGGAGGACATGACAGCTGGCCCTGACCTCTTGGCACTGTGGTGCTACCTGCCCAGAAATGAACTAAGCTCACTATTCCAGTCATCCGAGTGCTCAGATCTGAGCGACCATTCACACAAATCCCCTGTGATGACTAAAAAAATGTAATATGGCGCCAGGCATCCGGTAAGTGTCACGGTCCTGTAGCTCTCTCTGGAATGCCTGGGAGATCCTAGTGGCCTGCAGGTGAGGTAAGAATAGGATAATGGGCCATGAGGTGTTAACATAGCCTTTGCAGCTATAAAACCTGCTTCTCGCTATGGGAAAAGGATGGCATGGTCTTTTATTACTATACAGCAGGAAAGTAAGAAACAGCTGAAGAAAAAGACGACTTTCCTGCCCAGCTGTGGATTCCATGGACAGCTGTTTTGCACACCTTTCTGATGTCTTCCTCAAAACCCCACCCTAACCCCCTTTCCCATGGCATGCTGCTGGGCTCTAAGACTACTGTCTTTTTGCTAGCAAGAAGAATCAATTCATTTCATCTAAATTTGAATGGAATCTAAGCTTCTGGCTTCTCCAGGTGGATTCGAATGCCACACCATTAGCATATCTTAACTGAGATGAGAATATCTATGGTAGCAGCACTGTGCACATCTGGGCACGTTTAAGGAGGCTTCCAGGGACTATTGCATTCTAAGACCTCTGACCTAGCAAATGGGTGAGCTACTCAGAATTTGGGTGGGCTCTTGGGAGGCGATGGAATTGTGAAAGGTGGTAGAGGAAGAGTACTTCCTACTGCTTAGAGGAAGTAGGTAGTTTGTTGTAGGTGGTTTTCCCTGGAGAGTATGTCTTGTGTTGGCTCTTTCCTGTTTTGGCTCCATCAACTTCCTGTCTACAGTCCTCTAAGCTACTCTGTTACAGCCTCCTCGCCTAATAGATCAAAGCCTCTGTTAATTGAGAGAGGGTCTTACTGTGGAGCCCTGGCTGTCCTGGAACTCACAGAGAGCTGCCTGCCCCTGCCTCCCGAGTGCTGGGATTAAAGGTGTGCACCACCAGATCCAGCATCTGTATTTTACTCACGTAGGTATATGTGCATCACGTGCGTGAAGTGCATCTCCTGGAACTGGGGTTCCAGGAAGTTGTGAGCTCACCAGTGTGGACCTTCATACTCTGCAAAAGCAGCTGGTGCTCTTAGCCATGGGGCCATTGCTGCTTGGGCCCCCTTTCTTTATCAGATATCTTGTCCCCACAACAGAAAAGGTGACTGACAAAGAAGAGAAGGTAAACAATTATTTTACTCTTTGGAACTGTTTAATATTTTATTTATCGTGCGTGTGTGTGCGTGTGTGCGCGTGTGTAAAATGTGTGTAAAAGCTCACACATGTGGCAGTCAGAGGACAATTTCTTCTTCTTTTTTTTTTTTTTTTTTCAGAGCTGGGGACCGAACTCAGGGCCTTGCGCATGCTAGGCAAGCGCTCTACCACTGAGCCAAATCCCCAACCCCAGGACAATTTCTTCTTTTTCTTTTCTTTTTTTTCTTTTTTTTTTTTTTTTTTTTTTTTTTTTTTTTTTTGAGACAGGGTTTTTGTGTTTAGCTCTGGCTGTCCTGGAACTTGCTCTGTAGACCAGGCTGGCCTTGAACTCAGAAATTCCTGTCTGTCTCTGCCTCCCAAGTGCTGGGATCAAAGGCACACACCACCACCGTGGTTTAGAGGACAACTTTCAATAGTCAGTGCTCTCCTTGTAACTTGGGTTCTGGGGAACCAAACCTGGGTCATCAGGCTGGCCAGCGGCAAGCACCTTTACTTGATAATCTCTGCAGCCAGAACCTATATTGTTAACCCTTTTTTAAAAATTATTTTCTGTTGATGAATGTTTCATCTGTATACATGCAGGCATACCATGTGTGAGCCCGATGAGGGCGTCAGATCCCCTGGAGCTGGTGTTATAGGTGGTTGTAAGACCCTGCGTGGATGCTGAGAATGGAACCCAGGTTCCCAGAACAACAACCAGGAGTTTAACCACTGAGCCATCTCTCCAGCCCCCTGTATGGTTCTTTCTCTTCGTTTTTGTTTTTTGAGACAGTCACACTACATAGCCCTAACTGACCTGGAACATGCCATGTAGACCAGGCTGGCCTCAAGCGTGCGTCAGTCCTGCCTGTTTCCTGAAGATTATATGCTGGGATTACACGTACATTTCTAAATCTCTTTTTTAACATTATTTATTGGGAGGTGCAGTTGCACATATATAGAAATAAACGGACAACTTGTGGGAGTCCATTCCCTCCTTTCTCTATGTGTGTTCTAGGGACCAGCAAGCACCTTTATGTGCTGAGCCAGCTTGTCCCCAAATCCATGATTTTTTTTGGAAGGGATTACTTATTGTTGGGCCTGGGAATATAGCTCAGTGGTGATAGAGTGCTTGTCTAATATGTGTGAGATTCCACACTCAAAAAATCATAGATGAAAAAAAAAAACAGACTAAAAACCTTTTGAAGACGATGGCTGAGCATGAGATGGTATACAACATTAATCCTAATCCTAGAACTTGAGAGGAAGAGGCGGGCAGATAGATGCCTGTGAATTTAATGAGTTCCAGGATACCCAGAATGAGAGAGAGAGAGAGAGAGAGAGAGAGAGAGAGAGAGAGAGAGAGAGAATAAACACACACACACACACACACACACACACACACACACACACACACCCCACAGAAAGGACTGGTGAAAAACTTGGCAGAAAAAGAAGAGAAAGAAAAATGCAAGTGACTCTCCTGTCTGCCTTCACCTGGCATGTGTAAATGCTCTGTCCTAGGCCCATTGGTGTTCCAGAAGCCTTCTCGGGGGGGTCTCCTGTGCATCTCAGAAGCAGCTTGAGCAAGGACTAAGGACAAACTAGGCAAAGTGCACAGGTATAATCCCAGCACTAGGGAGGTGGGGAAAGAATTCTCCTGGTTGGAGGAGAGAAGCAACTCCCACAAGCTGTCCTTTGACCTCTACACTTGTGCATAGCATGTGCATACCAATACATATAAAAAAAATCTGGGTTGCTTTGTGTGTTTTTAAACATTTTTATTAAGTGTGTGTGTGTGTGTGTGTGTGTGTGTGTGTGTGTGTGTGTGTGTGTGAATAGAAGGAACAGGGGAGAGGCTGGTTCATGGCTTACTCAGCTAAGCAGACCTCTCCTCCATCAATAGTGTCTAGCCCCTCTTGGTCCCAGAGGAAAGGCCATGTCCCCTCTTGGACTGCTGCCTGGCCCTCTGGAGACTACAGCTTCTTAGCTCTCTGGAGGTCTTCCTCCCTGCCTGCCCCGTGGCAGGCTACCCTTCTCTTGTTCTCCTCCCACAGCTACCTTCATTCCAGTGGGCTCCGAGCTCCTGGAAGAAAAGGAGGATCCGAACTTTGCCTGGACTGAGACGGCTCCACGCCAGGAGGCAGCCACAGTTAACTGCTGACCTTGTGCCTGGGACAAACGCCAGCTTCCATCAGCCCTCTCTGACTCAGTTACAACTTGGCAGCAGGTGTGGACAGGCAGCTGCCCCAGCAGTGGGAAACCGATGCAAACCGGGCCTCCAGAAGGCCCATCCCTGGAGCCCCGACTGCCGCCGAGCCAGCCTCCAGCCACCGTTTACAACTGTGGGAAGGGCCAGCGTTCACCTGACCTGGCCCTGACTGCTCTTTCCTTCACTGGGCTCCAGGCCTGGGACAGCTGCCAGCAATGGCTTCCCAGACAAGCATGAGTAACTTGGTCTTTGTCTTAGTGTTTTCCAAGTCCAAATGAGCTTTACAGGAAACGTTATGAGGTTATGTAAGCTTTGGATCTGAGAGCTGGGCTGAAGCATGGATTCCTACAGGCCTAGTCTCTGCTGCCTACATGTGTGAGGAGACCTGACTGCCCCTCCTCAGAGCTCCCTTATGCACTGTTTTCCCAGTGCTGGGGTCGCTGTGCTAGGTTAGACTCGCCCTGCAGTTTGCTGACCATGAACAGGAGCTGTGTGCAGCTGGCACAGGCGGTGACAAGTCACCCGGTAGATGGGTTAGGACCTTTCAAATGAAACAGTGAAATGTATCAAAATATAACAGTGAGGAATCAAAGAAGGGTTCGATCCACCTAACAGGCAAAGTTCATTTGGAGACAGGCACATATGTGGATTCTATGATCTACGCAAATAGTAAATGTGGCACACTTAAAAAACCAACCACAGATTCTTACTCTAACATACATTTATGTATGTATGTATGTATGTATGTATGTATGTATGCATGCATGCATTGTGTCGCGTCTCACAATGTCAGACCTTATACATTAAAAGGGAGTGGGGCTGGGGATGTAGCCCGGTTGGTAGAGCCTTTGCCTGGTGTGCAATCCACAGGGCCACACGAGTTGGCTGTGGCTGGTGGTTCCCACCTGTAAAGCGAGCCCTTCAGCGGTGGAAGCAAGAGGATCAGAAGCTCAAGGCCCTTCACTGCAGAACAAATCTGAAGCCAGTCTGGGCTGTGTGAGACTGAAGCTATACAAGTCTGCCAACCTGAGTTCAATCCCTGGATTGCACAGTGGATCAAAGTTGTCCTCTGACCTTCACACCTGTACCATGGTACAAGCACACACACACACACACTCACACACACACACACACACACACACACACACACACACACAAAACGATAATTTCTCCTGTAAATGCTATCTCCTGTACATCTTGGCAAATGGTTCCACACAAAGAACACAGGCAACAGTGAGGTGTCAGCATAAATAATTTACCGCAGACTCTAATGCTGTTCATTCGTTAGTGGAAAATGAGAACAGGAGAGGCGACTGTGTGACTTTCCCTGGAGATCATGAACTATGTCCATTCAGTTCAGGAAGGGCATGAATGACAGGCAAAGCCACATTCCATCCAAGTCCAGCTTGGTGAACCTATGAGCTTACTGGGTTTCTTATGGGGGGCCTGGGTGAAGCAGATTCATCTGCGTTCCCTAAAAGTTCCTCCCTGGCTGGCACAGGTCAGGACCCCCCAAATCTGCATCACTTAACTCTACCTCTAACCCCTCCCGGCACACCTCATGATCATGTGTAGCGGGGGCTTGGAGGGAGTAATTGGAATCCCAGGTGAGAGAACCCCCGAGGCCCCCCCTCCTTTTCCTCTACTACGGAGTGCTAACCGCTCTGGTACCATAGCCATAGGCATGGCTGGTGCCGTGGCACGTTGTTCGTTTTGCTGCCTTGACTGGGGCCAAGGTATGATGGAGGCCACCATAGCGATGTCTGCTGCATGATGAATGTAGGCAGCCGGACACCGAGGAGCACCAAGGAGGGAGTGGCACGGAGGATAGCACATGGCGACACAGGGGCAGACTTGGTGCCTGCCAGGGGCAAGTGTTGGTCCTCTAAGCTACGTGAGATAGAACGGAAGGAACTGAGGCAGGCCAGGAAGTCCCCCTGGGACCAGCCCTTCCTGCGATGTCCTTGATGCTGTGCTGTGAGAGAGGTGTAGGCGGGTGAGAAGCTCTCCAGCTGCCAGGCTCGTGGGTGCTACTAGCAGAGCGCAGGGTCCCCAGTCACATCTGTGGCCGAGGAGGACTGGGGTCTTCATTGCAGCATCTTCAGACAGGCAGGGAGGAGGGAGGCCTTGGCCTTGGAGGGCTGTTCTTCCTCAGTGGCATCCAGGAACTGCTGCATGTAACTGGAGGTGCCAAGCAGCATGTGGCCTGTGGCTTGCATACTGAAGAGAGTCCAGCGGAGCATTTCCCTGGGAGACAGCAAAGGCATTCGGATCAGACATAAAGAATGCCCCCTCGGTCTCCCCAAATATTTTCTCCATTTTTCTATGCTGGCCTGAAGCAAGTGGCTTCAAGTTAACTTTCTCTCTCTCTCTCTCCCTCTCTCCCTCCCTCTCTCTCTCTCTCTCCTTTCCTTTCTTCCTTTTTCTTTTTGAGATAACAGTCTCACACTGTAACTAAGGCTAGCTATGAACTCATTGTGTAGCCCAGGCTGGCTTTGAACTCACAGTAATCCTCCTGCCTCAGCTTCCTGAATGCTGTTACAACTATGTGCCATCACATAAACCTAACTTTTTTGGTTTCGGTTTGAACACTTCCTAGTACAGACAGGAAGTGGGACGAGGCTCACTGCTGTCCTCCTACACAAAGCCCTGCCCCTCCTCGTGTGCCAGTTTTTCGGGACCCTTGCTTTTCCCTGTGCTTAACACGAGTTCTCAAAACAAAGCCTCTTTTTTTCCTTTCTTTTATTTTCTTTTGTTTTTCGAGACAGGGTTCATCAGTGTAGCCGTAGCTATCCCTCTATAGACCAGGTTTGCCTTGAACCTGTGGAGTGTGCCACCACACCAGACTTTTTATTTTCTTGTGATAATTTGTTTTTCTTTTCTTTTTTGTGGGGCTGGAGATGGAACCCAAGGCTTTACTCAAGCAAAACGGCTAATCTGCCACAGAGCTGTTTCCCAACCACTCTGGACCAGCCGGACGAACTTGCACAACACATTCTGTCCTTTGTGACACTATGTCCTAGACTTTATAGTCTTTCCAGGTCACTTTTCAGAATGCTGGCCATGAGGCTCCTATGGTTAATACCATATACCAAGACCAGAACTTGAAACAGACAGGACTGAGCACTAAGCCAGACTGGTTTGGGTATGTGTTTTCAAGACTATTATGTCTAAGAACTAGAGATGTAACTAATTTAGTACAGTGCTTGCCTTCATAGCAAGAGTGAGGCCAGCCTGGGCCACACGGGACCCTGTCTCACAGGAAGGAAAAAAAAAAAGCTTTAAACTGCTCTGGTTCTGAGCTCAGCTTCCTGACATGGAAACATGGGCTATGAGTTTGAAATCGGCATGCCCTCTGCTGTATAGAAGAGAGGGAATGCAGCCGAGAGCAGCCGACCGAGTGCAAGTTCTTCCGCAGCTGTTTACAAGGCTGGGTGAGGGTCACTAGGCGTAGCTGGTCAGCAGAGCAATAAGGAAGAGAAAACACAAGAAAAATACTCCTGCCTCATGTTAAACTTGTCTCCTCAGGGCCATCAAGAGGGCTTTGTGAGTAAAGGTGTTTGTGGCTGCCAACCACAGTGATCCGAGTTCTAGCTCAGGGAGCCTCATGGTGGAAGAAGAAAGAGAACTGCCTCCCGAAAGTTGTCCTCTGATGGCCACACTCAAGCCATATGGAAGCTCTGAGCACACGCACACACACACCACACACACACACACACACACACACACACACACACACGCTAATAAATACATAAAATTAATATAGTTGTTTTAAGAGAGAGATTATCTTATGCCATAGCAGGCGTGTACTCACACACATACATATAGAGCCATTAAATGAATGTTTTTAATTAACTTCTATTAGCCTTCATTCAGTATGTGGATTTACATTCTTGGTGGTTCAAGGGGAGTAGAGATACACTTAGAACCATTAGCAGCTCACAGCAGACATTTTAGGCACTGGAGACTTGGTCTGAGGTTAGAAACATGGAGTCAAGTTAGGTTCCCAGCGTGACAGGAGGCTCACAGCCACCTCCAGGGCGTCAGACACCCGCGGTCTCGGCATGTATCTGTATTCACATGCACACACTCCTTCACAGATACATACACATATCAGAGCTAAAATATTTGCTGGGCAGTGGTGGTGTGCTCCTTTAATCCTAGCATTCAGGAGCTAGATATTTGAGTTTGAGGCTAGCCTGGTCTACAGAGTGAGTTTCAGGATATCCAGGGCTAAACAGAGAAACCCTGTCTTGAGAAAGAGAAAAAAAAAAGATATAAACACTGAAAATATATATTAGGGCTAGAAGTACAATTTAGTGGCCTCATGCTTGTCTGGCGTGTATAAGACCCTGGGTTTAATCCCAGCACTGAAGTCCGTGTGTTCGTGCACGTATGTGTATGTCTTTTTGCGGTACTGGGGAACTGGACACAGAGCCTTAGGGGTTCACTTTACCACTGAACTATAACCTCTGCTTTCTTCTTATTTTTTTTTTTTATTTTGAGACATCTCCCTAGGTTGCCCAGGTTAGCCTTGAACACACTCTGTAGCCTGGACAAGCCTCTAACTTGCTATCCTCCTGTCTTACCCTCCTGAGTTGCTGTCATTATAGGCCTGTGCCCCAAAGTCTGACTTTACCTATGTTTTAATGCAGTGCCTTCCAAGTTATTTCTCCAACTGGAGAACTGAGGCTTTGAGCAGTCTTTAAAAGGAATGAAAACCTGGCATATTCTACAAAGGAGTGGACCTTGGAAACAGAATTCTTGTGGGAAAAGCCAATCATGAAAGGACAAACACTGTTTGATCCTGTAACTATGAGGTATCTAGGACAGATCAACAGAGGGACAGAAAGTAGAATAAAGGCTGGCAGGGTCTCTGGAGAGGACTGAAAACTGTTATTTGCTGTGTACAGCGTCGGCTGCCTGGTGCCAAGGTGCTGGAAAGGAAGACAAGGCTTGAACAAATGGTCAGTTACTTCATGCTGCCGGTGAGACCCTTAAAATGGCTGCCACAGAAAATTTTAGAATGTGTGGATTTTAGCACAGTTTTTTTTTTTTTTTTGAGATAAGGTCTCACTGTGCCCCCTGGCTGACCTGGAAATTGATTTATAGCCTAGAACTCACAGAAATTCATTTGACTCTGCCTCCTGAATGCTGGGATTAAAGGCGTGCACTACACCACTGAGTCCTTAGCACCACTTGACAGTGTCTTATTTTGTGTGCATCTGAGTGCAGGGCCCATAGAGGCCAGAAGAGGGCAACAGAGCCCCCTGGAGCTGCAGAAACGAGGTTCTGAACGTCCGGGAGCTGGCTGACTGAGTGCTGGGAACTATTTCTTTTTTTTTTTTTTTTTTTTTTTTTTTTTTTCCGGAGCTGGGGACCAACCCAGGGCCTTGAGCTTGCCCCAGGCAAGTGCTCTACCACTGAGCTAAATCCCCAACCCCTTGGGAACTATTTCTTAATGGCTCTGCCATTTCTCCGCTGGTGTTTTGCTTTGTGGTGTGGTGTTTTGATTTTGTTTTGTTTTTCCTTGTTGTTGTTGTTGTTTTGTTTTGTTTTGTTTTGTTTTGTTTTGTTTTGAGACAAGGTCTTATCTGGCCCAGGCTAACCTTGAACTTCTGATCCTCTACTTCCAAAGTATTTATATATAGTATATATAAATACTATATATAAATACTATATATAAGCACACTGTAGCTGTCTTCAGACACACAGAAGAGGGCATCAGTTCTCATTACAGATGGTTGTGAGCCACCATAGAGTTGCTGGGATTTGAACTCAGGACCTCTGGAAGAGCAGTCCACATTTTCAGTTTTAAAAATGATTAGCTGTGAGGGGGCTGGAGGGATGGCTTAGTGGTTAAGAGTACTGACATCTTCTGATGTGTCTGAAGACAGCTACAGTGTATTCATATATATAAAACAAATAAATAAATCTTGAGAAGATGATTAGCTGTGGAAATAGCTCAGGATATGCGTGCACGACGAGTAGTACCCGTGAGGCTCCACCTTCAGCACACTCAAGAAAGTTCCTCAGCCAGCTATTCTAGAAAGTCTACTTTTGGGGGTGAAAAAATGTACTTTGCTATACTAGAAAACCTTAAAACTACACATACACACACATACACACACACACACTCACACAATACACACACTCACACACACTCACACACACACACTCACACACACACTCTCACACACACACTCTCACACACACACACTCACACACATCACACACACACACACACATACACTCACACACACACACACCACACACACACTCTCACACACACATACACAATACTCCCATACACCACATGCACACATATTCACAGAAACCATATACATACACAGACTCACACACATATACACTCTCACACACACACACATACACACATACCATACACACACACACAACATTCACACACACTCACACACACATTCACACACACACTCACACACATACACACTCACACACACACACACACACACACACACACACACACACACACACACACACACACACACACACACACACTCACACACACTCTCACACACTCAGTCACACACATACACACACTCACACACACTCTCACACACTCTCACTCACACACTCAGTCACACACTTACACACACACACACACACACACACACACACACACACACACCCTAATGCAAATCAAGTCACTTAGATCCCTGCACAGATGTGGCAGTCACTCTTTGTTTATCCCCAGTGTCCACCCAGCCCCTGAGAGTTTTGCTTTGGGCAGACAGGTCGGGGCTCTTAGCGTTTCTCCCACCCAGTCCCTGTCTGTCCCAACCCACTCACTTCACGATGCGTTTGGCCCTGTAGCAGTGCAGGTCATATGAAAGCGAGTATGTGTCATAGAGGGTTGCCTTCACGTTCAGGCAGCCGATGAAGTCCTGAGGGTTCAGCTTGTACAGGTCGAAGGTTACCCGGGCCACATCGATCTTCTTAGTTGGCTTCTGGGAAAGGGATAGCTGGGCTTTCTTCTTGCGCTGCAAAACAAGCCCATGTAAGCTCACCTCCAGAACCCCTCCTGAGCTCTCCACACTCACCCCTGCCCCAGGAGGCCCGTCACCTGTTCTGATGGGGACTTCCACTTCTGCCCCTTCTGCAGGACCATGAACACCGTATCTCTTGGTAGGGCTTGGAAGTATTCTTCTGTCTCCACGATTGTGCCATCTTCCTCTAACACCAGGGAGAAGGGCTTGTCTTTAAGCTTCAAGATGTCTTGGGCCTGAAAAAACCGTTAGTGACATTTCTGCCACCCCTATGGAGCCATAGTGCTGAGGGGCGGAGACTTATGCCAAAGCACCAGCTGCCAGAGAAAAACCAGGGGAGCTGGGTCTTACTACGTCATCGCTTAGGTTGGCCTGGAACTCGCCGTGTAGCACAGGTTAGTGCTGCCGTCTCTTTCTATCTTCCGGCCTCAGCCTCTCAAGTAACTTGGATTACAGGCCTATACCACCGGGCCAGTTAGACTCTGCTTTGATATTGTTGTTCCTTTCATTTTGCTTTGTTTTTAAATCTATGTAGCCATGGCTGACTATGTGGACCAGGCTGGCCTCCAACTCACAGAGATCCACCTGCCTCTGTCTCCCTAGTATTTGGAATTAAAGGCTGTGAGGCACCGTACCTGGCCAGCATTTAGATTTCTTTCTTTTTTTTTTTGGTTCTTTTTTTGGAGCCGGGGACCGAACCCAGGGACTTGCGCTTGCTAGGCAAGCGCTCTACTACTGAGCTAAATCCCCAACCCCATATAGATTTCTTATTTTTTAATTATGTGTATATTGATATGGGCGTATTTGTGTATCCATGTCACTTGGCCTGAAGCTAGAGTTACAGGCGAATGTGGGTGATGGGAACTGAACATGGGTCCCTTACGTGACTACTGAGTACTGATATGTCCGGCTCCAGACTGCACTATTTAATACAGTTTGGCCCAGGATGACGGATGGTATAGACCTGTAATCATAATACTCAGAAGACAGAGCCGGAATGACAGCAAGGCCAGCTGATCTGTACATGAAGATGGAGGCCACCCGCTACTGCATAGCGAGACCTTGTCTCTAAAAGGGGTGGGGGAGGGGCATGGGAGTGGGGAATAAAGGGAGGAAAAAGAGTTTCCGATTCAAACGTTGAGTTGAACTGTCCCTCTAACTGGGTATTGGGGAGTTTGACTACCAATAAATAATTTGTTACTATCATTGTACCCTATTAAAATAGGAGTCTCTTTTTGTATAAAGTAGTAAATTTAAAGTATGAGAATTGTATATTTGTATGATATTGAAACTTCTTAGAAAACGGTTAATAATAAAAAAAAAAGTAACGAAAAACTAAAGTTAAAAAATAGACTGAGGAGGGATGGGAGAAAAAAAAATAGTTAGACTGAGAAATACATTACACAGAGAAGCCCAGCTATTCCACCCTATTCTAACAATCAAATTAAATGAAACAAGACAAATAAAAAAATGTTATATATGCCTGTAAGCATGATTCTTTTATCTCCCTTCTCTCTGTGTTTATTTATGGGGTGAGGAATTGAACTGAGGTTTTCTTTAGGAAAAGTATTCTATTGGGCTACATCCTCAGGTATCAACTTAAAAATATTTCTTAAAGATTTATTGTGGGGTTGGGGATTTAGCTCAGTGGTAGAGCACTTGCCTAGCAAGCGCAAGGCCCTGGGTTCGGTTCCCAGCTCTGAAAAAAAGAAAAGAAAAAAAGATTTATTGTATCTGTATTCGTGTTTTGCCTGCTTGTATGTCTGTGTTTCCCATGCATGGGGTGACTCTGGAGGCCAGAAGGAGGCATTGGGTCCCCTGAAACTAGGCCATGTTGGGGGTGGGAACTGAACCTGTGTCCTCTGAAAGAGCAGCCCGTGCTTTAACCACTGAGCCATCTCTCTGGCCCCAACAACTTGCTTGTAATCTTGTTCCTGCCAAAGCTATAAAGCATGAAACTGGGAACAGGCCATTCAAAACGCAGGTACAGGACATAAAACAACTGTCTCGCCATCTTTAAAATCTAGCTAGATGGCTCAGCAGGGAGGGGGGCTTGCAGTGCAAACTTTAACATTTGAGTTCAATACCTGGAGCCCACCGTGGAAGGAGAGAACTGACTCCCGAAAGTTGCCCTCTGACCTCCACGTGTGCCCTGCGGCACGCCCCAGAACTCACACTTAACCATACACACACACACACACACACACACACACACACACACACACACACACAACATTGTAAACATAAAACTACCCAATCGGCAATGCTGCAGCAGGGTCTCAAGATGAACTTGGCTGATGTTATGTTGCTCCCTCATTTTGAGCTGATGACCATGCAGGAGAATATCCTCTTGTATAGACAAGGGAAGTATCCAAAAGTCATGGCAGCAGGTCGGCTATTTATTTCCTAGTGATCCAGCAAGCGTTTTGTATGCTTCTTACAGGTTTTGTTAGTCTGATTTGCTTCATATTAGCTTTTTAAAATCCTCCACAGCACTCTCTGTCTCTGTCTCTGTCTGTCTCTGTTTCTCTGTCTCTCTGTCTCTGTCTGTCTGTCTCTCTCTCTCTCTCTCCGTGTGTGTGTGTGTGTGTGTGTGTGTGTGTGTGTGTGTGTGTGTGTGTGTGTAGAGTGTCTGCACATCATCCCAGCACTCAGGAGGTAGAAGGCAACGGGTTGAAAAGTTAGTCACACATCAGCTACATAGTGAGTTCCAGTCTAACTACATGGAATCCTATCTCAAACAAACAAACAAACAATAAAAACATCCTCAACATGGGACGGTTGGCTTATGCCTGTAATCCTAGCCCCTGGTAACCTGATGCAAGAATAATCCTGGAAGTTCCAGGCTAACCTTGGTTACATAGTGAGTTCCAAGGAAGCCTGAGCTAAAGACTGAAACCCTGCCTAACTGCTTAAAGGCAAAAACCAAGACACTAACTTAAATAAACAAATGGAATGTAAGCTCCAGTGGTGGCTCAGCAGGTAAAGGTGCTCACAGCCAAGCTTGATGACCTCAATTCAATCCCAGGACTCCCATGATGGAAAGAGAAAACCAACTCCCATGCACTGATTTCTACCCGTGTCCTGTGGCATGCATGTGTTATGTGACACATACACACAATCACTAAACAATCACTAAAAAATTAAAATGTAAACTCCTCCAGTAGCATGCAGAGAGCGTTGCTGACTTAACCTTCCTGGCGAGGTTTTCATCTCGTGTTAATTAACTCTGCTCTTCCTAGGAACAGATTTGTGAGACCTTTGGAATGACACAGTTACTTGGCAACCACATCTCTGATGCTCTCCCCTCTACTCTGTCCACACTTTTGTGCTGCCAAACATGGGGTCAAAGTCCAGAGGGCTGACAAAGACGCACTTCTGACCTGTCTGTGTTGTGGAGTCTCACTATGGCTCCCTGTGTCCCCTGGCAACGGAACCCTGACTAGGAGGTTCTCAAATTCTACACCGCTAAGGCTTTCTTAAAGTACCCGCTGAAAAGGGAACTCCCCGGCCTCATCCATGACCCAGTCTCTGGGCGTAGTGGGTAGGGGTGTACAGTGTTAGAACCAGGTAAGATAAGAAGACCCTGATGGTGGAAGTGGTCCCTGGAGCTCAGAGCAAAGAGTGAACCAGGCCTTTTGATTCAAGGCAGACTCAGCCACAAGTCTCATAGGAGACGACAAACCTGCCCCAGGAAGAGCAGAGTTAATTTGCATGAATGAGATAGGAACCTCGCCTGGAAGGTTAAGTCATCTATGTTCTCTGCATGCTAAATTGAATTCTGACAACTGAAAAACTACTTTCCTGGAAGTTCCGGCTTGGGAAACAGATGCCAGGAACGTTGTGTGGGGGCAGGTAGGAGATGCAGATGGAAAGCACCCAACTCCTGTTTCCTCAACTCCTGACCCCCTGGAAGGTTGTTTTTATGTTTTGTGTAGTTTTACTGTGTGTGAGTGAAAGGTGTGGGGTGGGGTGTGTGTGTGTGTGTGTGTGTGTCTGTCTGTCTGTCTGTCTTCCAAGTCCTGGACTCTCAGGCTTGAGTCACCACACTTAGCTTATTTTTCCAAGTGTAAGGGGTACTAGGAAAAAGAACTAAGAGCCTTTTCATGAAGAAAATACAATCCAGCCACTGTTTTGTAAGACGTGTAAGACAGCAATGTACCACCCTCCCTCTGTCACTTGACCAAGCCACCCATCTGTCACACACACAGCTCTCCAGACACGTAATGCCAACCCTCCAGTGCTTATACCAGAAAGGAACCCTTAAGGAAACAACACACACGCATGCCAAGCCCTGGAGAGAGCTGACGCAGAGTACAGGTAGACCCCTTACCTTGCCCAGGAGGTCCTCCAAGCTGTGGGCCATGATGCCTTTGCGAACCTTCCGATCTGCGGTGCTAACACGACAGGGTCTTGCCCTGGGGGTCTCCCGGCTGGGCTTAGACACCAGCTGTTGGGTCACCACCGCAGTGCTCACTGCTACATGCCTGGGGACATCCGTTTGAACATCAGACAATCTGCCTGCTGCCCACTCCTGCCTGCTGAGCTCACATCTGACACTCCCTTCCAACCAATCATGGCCCCTCCAGATGGCTTTCTCAAAGCCCATCCAAGGGTGCCTCCAATTTGGATGGGCAGGAAAATCGGCTGGAATCTTACTTAAATCAGGCTCACTTCGGTGGTTATGAGTGGAGCCCAAGGACTGTACGTCTAGCAAGTCCCCAAACTGTGTCAGTGTAGCTGGTCCACATTGTGGACCACTCTGTTGACTACTCTGCTCTAAGGCCTTGTTTACTTCGTAGTAAAGTGGGGTGAAATGGGAGGGGGGGACCCTGTAGTATATTTTTGGACTCTCGGATACATAGGGTAGAAAGAAAGGAGATGAGAGAATCTGAGTCTGGGCTTTTCTGGGTTCGATTTCAAAGTTTGTCTCTGCTACAGACTTGCTAGGCGACAGGTGACAGAATGCTCAACCAGTGACTCAGTTTCCCCATCTATTGACTTGACATATTGACTGACTTCCCAGAGCAGGCATGAGGCTCCTAGGAGATCAGGAATGAAGGCACCCAGCGCAGAGCCTGGCCCTCTCTACTCCAGATGTGAGGGGAATTCCATGATGGTGTCAGAGAAGAGTGTAGCCTGGGCACTTAACCAGACTACAAGCTTAGGCACTGCTCTAGTCAGCTCAGATCTCAATCGGGTCTGTCGGGGCTTATTGTAAGATTTTTTTTGCTTGTTTGTAGCTCTGGTTGACCTGGAACTTTCTATGCATACCAGACTGTCTTCAAATTCACCAAGATCTGCTTGCCTCTGCTCGCCAAGTGCCAGCATTCAAAGTATGTGCCACCATGCCTGGCCATATCTGTATTTCAACTACACACCCATAATGACTTCTCTTTTTTTGACATAGGATAGCCTATGTAGCCCTGGCTAACCTGGAACTGTAGATTAAGCTGACCTCGAATTCACAAAGATCTTCCTGCTTCTGCCTCCTGAGTGCTGAGATTAAAAGCGTATACCACAGCCACAGCCAGCCCTTAAATGGCTTTTATGCCCACTAAAAGTACAAGAAGTTCTAACTGATGTCTCCCCAGGTTCCCCGTTCCTTCTTGTTTATTCCTGGCTCCCCTCACCTGGACAGTGACCTGGGGTAGAGAAGGCTGAGAGACTTCATAGCATAGTCCATCCTTGTCAGTTGGATTGTGTTAGACCTGGAACAGAGGCAGAAGCGCATCAGTTAGCGGAAAGGGAGGGGTCCCTCTCTTTCTTTGACCCAATGCACCCCAACCCCCACACAGCAACCCTCTGCCCCAGTCTTTCCTCTGACTACCCATTTCCCGTGAGCCAGAGTCTACCACCCCCACCTACTCTACAGCCGCTCCCCAACCCCCAGCAGCACTCACTCCATTGTTTCTCTGACCCAAGCTCTGGTCACACTGAGCAGAGAAGCTGAAGTCAGGGCTGAAGAGGCCCTCACTGATTTGTCCCTGTCCCAGGGGACAGAGTCCACTTCACGCTGGCAGGAGGTGAGTCACACCTCCTCATGCTCTGAGGGACCTGAAAGTCACCTATAGTCCAGAAACTCTACAGGCAGCCAGACGGGGGAGCCTGCTTTGCCCATGGGCCCTTGAGCAATAGAGTCCTCCTGAGGTTTGGCACTGGCCAAAAGAAGTTTTGTACTAAAGACCATCTAGGTTTGTGCTCTCCAGTACCACCTAAGTCCCAGGTTCCCTGCTGCTACCTCAGGAAAGCTTTGCTGATGGTTCGCAGGAGGACCCTCCATCCTGCCCGTCCCATGTCCATGTCTCTGTAGCTCCCGTGTCCTTGCTGTCTCTGTTTTCAGCCCTTAGCACCAGGAGTGGGCATGGGACAGAACTGCGTCCTCAGCCACGTCAAATCACTCTGTGCGTCTGATAACTCTGGTTCTCCTCAGGTCACCCCTACAGAGTCAGAGTCCCCTCACCCCAACTCCACACTACCCAAGCACACTTATTCCAACCCTGTTCCTTATACCTAACCCCTCACACAGCAACCCTGCCCCCAACACCTGCTCTCTAGTAGCCAAATACCCCAGCTCCTCACCTCCCCCTCACCTCCCAGCCTCCTGGCAATACCGAGTGGCCAGGCACAGCCCAGGCCTCGCTCCATTTTATTTCTGTCTCCCGTGAAGCCACTCCCCTGGCCCTCAGCCCCAGCTAGGGAAAAGAGCATAGGGAGTGAGTTTGAAACTCTCCCCTAGGGATTTCAAGTCAGACTGACTCCCAAAAAGCCCTGAAATGGGGAAGAAGACATGTTTCGAAAATTTTAGAAGAGGTACTGCCCATGGCACTAGGCAAGAGGGCACAGAAAGCAATAGATGTGGCTTATGGTCTGAGTTCTGACCGGACACAGGCTCCCTGTGCTCACGTGACTTCCCTACTGAATTTTCTCCTCTATGTAAGGAGTAATGTTCATGTCGACGTCAGGTATGGTGGCTCAGAGCTTTAATCTCCACACTTGGTAGACTGAGGCATGAGGAGGGTCATGAGTTGAAAACTATCTCATGCCATAGAGTTGGCCGCCTCACAGCCAAAAACACATATGATAAAAACATTTGCAACTGAGGGCTCAATGGACGACAGTGACTGTTATTGACAATATATACTATATATAATAAATGAAATCAGAGTTTGGGACAGGGTGAAATATGTACTATCAAAATAAAAATATCTTGCTGAGAGTGGCTCAGACCTGTAATGGCTACCCCAGCACTTGGGAAGTCAAGACAGGAAGACTGCTGTGAGTGAAGCTAGCCTGGGCTATAGGGAGTTTGCAGAGCAGCCTGGCAAGACAAGGTGGCAAGAGAAGGGGGTGGGAAATCACAAAACTTGTTATAGTTAAATATAGGACTGGAGAGACAGGAACAGGAAGATAATCCCAATTTAAGACAAGCCAGAGCTATAAAGTCTCAAAAAAAAATAATCTGTACTCATCTGTTACAGACACTACAACTAAGAAAAATAAAAATTAGGCCAGCAAGATGACCCATCAATAAGGGTACTTGCTGCCAAACCTGACACTCTCTATCTGATCCCCACGACCCACATGGTAGTAAGAGAGACTGACTACCATAGGTTGTCCCACATACACACACACACACACACACACACACACACACACACACACACACACACCACACACCACACACACACACCACACACACACACACACACACACCACACACCACACCACACACACACACACACACACACACACACACACACACACACACCACACCACACACCACACACACACACACACACACACACACACACACACACCACACACCACACACCCACACAACACACACACACACACACCACACACACCACACACACACCACACACACCACACCACACACACACACACACCCACACACCACACACACCACACACACACACCACACACACACACACACACACACCACACACACCACACACACACACACACACACACACACCACACACACACCACACACACCACACACACACACACCACACACACACCACACACACACACCACACACACACACACACACACACACACCACACACACACACCCCCACCACACACACACACACCCACAAAACACACACACACAACCACACACCCACACACACACACACACACCCCACACACACACACACACAACACACACACACAAACACCCCCAACCAACACACACACACACACACCACACACACATGCCACACACACACACACCACACACACACACACACACACCACACACCACACCACACACACACACACACACACCACACACACACACCACATACCACACCACACACACACACACCACACACACCACACACACACACACACACCACACCGTACACACACACACGCACACATGCACACACGCACACACACACACCACGCACGGACATGCACATAATATGTCTACATCAAAACCTCTACAAAAGAGTTCGCATTATTCTCAGTGGTTAAGAGCCACTGGCCACCTCCATAGAGGGTCCAGCGTCTATTACCAGCACCCATACGGCGACTCACATTGTAACTCTGGTTCTAGGGGATCTGTCACTTCGTCAGGCCTCTGTGGACACTGCGCCACCAAACCTGGCTAAGATGAGTCCTTTATAAATGCCTGACACATCTGTAGGCACAGCTGATTGGGAAGCTGATTCAAACCTTAATGCAGCAACATGAAGACAGAGTTACATAGCCTTTTTCTGTCCTGTAGTCACCTGTCGGGCCTCTGCAACCCAGGGGGGACTCACTGGCTCTCACGAGATGCATTATTTAGAGCTCAGCCAGTCCATGGAAGAGCCACATTCATTCATCAAACACTTCCAGCGTGTCACTCTAGGGACTCATCAGAAAGCAGGACAGCCTCAGCCCACACCTGCAGGAGCTGGACTGGAGAAAGGGGCAAATAAAGAATGAGTAATGGATCCAGGAGTGGTGAAGTACACCTACCTCTCTATCTCTGAGCCTCCAGAGGCTTACACACAAACACCACCAGTGTAAGGTCAGCCTGGGCCACACTGTGAGAGAGATTACCTCAAAAAGAAAAGTTTATTTGTGTATTTGTTGTTTCATTTTGTTTCTTTCTTTGTTTCTAATAATCATGTTCTGGGAAGAAAACAACAACAACAACAACAACAACCAAAACAATGTAGTTGGTGAGGTGACTGAGGTCTGGGATCCCAGCACTTGGGAGGCAGAGGCAAGTTGACTGCTTTGAGTTTAAGGTCCCTCCTGAGCTACATAAGGAGTTGCAGGCCTGTAGGACCCTGAAAGGCAGCCTGGTTCCTGGTTGAGCTAAGGCTAGAAGTCCCGCAGACCCTGAGGGAACAGTAGGAGTTTTGCCTGTTCCTGGGCACCAGCCCATGTCACTAGCCCCAGCCCCCCATAGATTTGTGGCCATCAGTTATGTAAGGGCAACACCCCAAGTCACCCCACAGGTAGGAAAGGATGAAAGTGGTCACAGAGACGCAAGACAGCTAGCTCTCCATGCTGTGGAGGTACCTAAGGTCTGGAGGCTTAGCTAATAAGCTTTCCTTCCCAGAAACTCCTCCCTGCAAAGGGTATTTAATCTCAGGCCCAACCTGAGAAGTGGGGTACAGTTTTACTCATCCAGTTTCTGCCATGACAATAAATGCCTTAAAACTGTGAACTTTCTCTTTTCATTGGGAGCCATGTTGGGAGTCATGGAGAAGGCCCTCGCCTATAGAGAGAGCCCCCATCTAATTCCCCTAGAAGGCCTCTCTGCGCTCCCAGCCACGACCACTACCAAGCCCAAGCTTGCAGCCTACTGCTGTGAAGCCAAGGGCAGGACCAGTCAGAGCTCCCCTTCCCCACAAATCCTGGCCTCAGGCTAGATCCAGCCCTTGGACCCCAACTCCATTTTCAACTCTTCTGCAGTTGTCACCAGTGCCTGAATGTCCACAAGCCTGAGGACCAGCCTTATTGCATGCCTGTGACTTCCGAGCCAGCTCCAGCTGTCCCATGCCTTACACTGGACTTTCCCACCCCCAGAGTGGTGTCCTGGGGCTTCCCTCTGGCCCAACCCCCATCAGGGACAGTGTGGGATAAGTGTGGTCAATTCCCAAGTCCCGCCTCCCCAAGCAGCCATGCTGACTCAAGACTCACAACCCTACACAGACCAGTGTGGATTATAGAGTAAGACCTTGTCTTCGTTAGGGTTTTATTGCTGTGAAGAGACACCATGACCAAGACAAGTCTTATAAAGGACAATATTTAATTGGGGCTGACTTACAGGTTCAGAGGTTCAGTCCATTATCATCAAAGCAGGAGCATGGCAGCATCCTGCAGGCAGGGTGCAGGGGGAGCTGAGAGTTCTACATCTTCATCTGAAGTCCACTAGAAGAAGACTGGCTTCCAGGCAGCTAGGGTGTGGGTCTTAAGCCCAAGCCCACAGTGACACACTTCTTCCAATAAGGCCACACCTCCTAATAGTGCCACTCCCTGGGCCGAGCAAATTCAAACCACCTCAGAGACCTTGACTTTCAAAACAGTATGAGGGCCATTAAAATCGCTTCTTGAGTATTTACAAACTCAATGAATTCAATCACTGGGACCTACACAATGGATAGAACTTACTCCCGTGAGTCACCTTCTGACTCACAGGTCTGACTGACAAGTCCTGTGCGTATATGTCACACATATTATATAAATTAGTATAAAAGTTAAAAATTAAAAACCCCATAAACAAACAACAACAAAGCCAATGTGGTAGGAAAACAAATGTCTGGAGGACTGAATGGTCTATGGACCCAGAGAGGCGAGAAGAGCTGTATCCCAGCAGGTGAGAAGACAATCGACTTTCCTGAGGGAAATGGGGAAACGATGTCATCAGAGCACAAAGAAAGCCACGTAGGCCTGTTATTCCTTCACGTGGGAGGTGGTAGAGGCATGGGGATCAAGATCATCTCATCTACAGAGTAAGTGAGTTCTGGGCTAGCATGGATTACATGAGACCCTGTCTCAAAAAAAAAAAAAAAAAAAAAAAAAAAAGAAAAGATGTGGTGAAATAGATTTGGGATTGGAACATGAATAGATCAACCCTCAGACAGACAGCAGAGCCAGGAAAAAGTCCAAATGGAATAGTTCCACAAGGAAGTTCTAGGCAAAGGGTCAGGCCCCTCCCTTTCACATTCACGCCCCAAACCTTTATTAACCGTTCTATGTGTACTTGCTGTCTCTTGATAGATAGGCCAGAGGCTGACTCAGGGAGGCTGGCACACTATGTTTATCACAGGAGGCCCAGAGGTTAAAGAGAAAAAAAAACAGAAAACCAGACTTCCTGCATGAACCATCAGCCCCAGGGGATTCGTCCGAGTGCTTTGCGTGAAGACCCTTTGGGTCTCTTTGACATTAATCCGTCAATAAATATTCCTTGTATGTTCACATACCATCAGGCACTCTGAGACACAGGACTTGGGTCTCAGCTCTGGTCCCTGCCTTTGGAACTCACGTAGGGGAGGGAAAGCACCAAGTGCACGTGGGAAGACCTCTCAAGAGGCTTTAGGATAGAGAAGCACTGTGGCTGTAACTCAGCTGAAGGGGCAGCAGTGAATTATAAACATGGAAGGGCTCATTAATCCCAGCGCCTGGAAGGCAGAGGCAGGGGGATCTCTGGGAGTAAAGGCCTAGCTCAGTCTACAGACTTGAGTTCCAGAGTTATGTAGAGAGACCCTGTAGCTCTACAAAAAGAAAGAAAGAAAGAAAGAAAGAAAGAAAGAAAGAAAGGAAGAAAGAAAGAAAAAAAGAAAGAGGGGTTGGGGATTTGGCTCAGTGGTAGAGCGCTTGCCTAGGGAAGCGCAAGGCCCTGGGTTCGGTCCCCAGCTCCGAAAAAAAAAAAAAAAAAAAAAAAAAAAAAAAAAAGAAAGAAAGGAAGGAAGGAAGGAAGGAAGGAAGGAGAGGGAGGAGGGAGGGGGGGGGGGAGAGGGGAGGGGGAAAGGGAGGAAGGAAAAGGAAGGAAAGGGAAGGAAAGGAAGGGAAGAGAAGAAAGGAAGAGAGAGAGAGAGAGAGAGAGAGAGAGAGAGAGAGAGAGAGAGAGAGAGAGAGAGAGAGAGAGAGAGAGAGATATGCAATCACTTACAGTTAGAACAGTTAGAACAGGGTTGCTTTACAGAGGACTTAGTTTTGGTTTGCAGCACCCACCACATAGTGGTTCACAACTGTCTGTAATTCCAGTTCCACTGAATCTGACACCTTCTTCTGTCCTCTTTGGGCACCAGGCATCCATATGGTGCACGTGTATATATACAAGCAAAACATTAACAAAATAATAAATCACATTTTAAAAGCTTGATACATTCAACTGTTCTTCACTGGGACAGAGAGATGGGTCAGCAATTGCTGCTCTTCCAGAGAACTGGAGTAGGGTTCTCAGCACCAACTGAAGGCAGCTTATGACCATTTGTAAGTCTAGTTCCAACCTCTTCTTGGGCTTCCACAGCTATCCACACACATGTATACACACACCCACACATGCACACACTGGTGCGTGCGTGATATTCTTCATGCTAACTTTATGATACTATGAGCAAAATCAAAGACCCAAGAAGCTAGGTGCAGTGGCACATGCTTTAGTCCCAATCTTTGGGAGGCTAAAGAGAATCAAAACAGGAAGTGAGGCCAACTTGGAGAGCATCATGAGATTCTAACTCTCCCCAACCTTCCTCCCTCTCTCTCCTTTTCCCCCAATCTACATATGTCCAGAAAACAAACAACAGGATAGAAATATGAAGAATGAATAAAAACACAGACCAAAGAAGTACAAATTATGTTTGAACATATGAGATGATATTATCACAGAAATAGAATTGCAATTTTAAACCACGTATAGGACCCACCCCCCACCAAATACAGGGCTGGAGAGATGGCTCAGTGTTTAAGAGCATCTGCTGTTGTTGCAAAGGGCCCAGGTTATACTATTTTGTTGAGACAGGGTCTCATTATGTAACTCTGGCTGTACTAGAATTCACTATGTAGACCAGGCTAGCCCTGCATGTATGTCTGTGCACCAGAGGTACGTCTAGTGTCAGAGGAGGATGCTAGAAGAAGCCGTCAGATCCCCTGGAACTGGGGCTATAGATGGTGTGAACTACGGTGACGGGAATGGTGCTCCAGTTGTCTGCAAGAAGAGCTAATGCTCCTAACAGCTGGGACATCTCATCCAGCCCCTGACACTTGTTTTAAGAAATTTGCTTCTTGGGGTTGGGGATTTAGCTCAGTGGTAGAGTGCTTGCCTAGCAAGTGCAAGGCCCTGGGTTCGGTCCCCAGCTCCGAAAAAAAAAAAAATTTGCTTCTTGTTTTGAATTAATAAATTTTGGAAAAATTGGGAAAATAGTGAGAATCTTCATCCTTACTATTTCTTCATTTTGTGTTATTGTCTTATTTTATTTTTTGTTTGAATCCAGATTTTAATTATGTACCTAAGTAATGATCTGAGAAGGAGGAGTTCTAAGGCCTGTATTTTATTTTCATGGAAGGATTCCAGAGTAGTTGGCTTGTACTATGCCATCACCCAAAATAGTAAAAAAGGCTTAGTTTTGTTTTTCCTGAAGAGGAAAGCTAGCTTACTATATTCAATGCTGACTCTGCTCTTTGTCTGTAGAAATACTGATTTACCATCTGGAGTTCCCAATGTTTGCCTATAACTGATTTAAATGGGCAGAGCATGGAGTTTTCTATCTATTTCCAGGTAAATTCTTTGTATTTGCTGGCTTCTGAAATTCGTCCTTTCACAAATCTACAACTATGTACTCTCGTAATCCCCCGTCATATAACTTCTCCCACTGACCTGAGCAAAGGTGACGGCTTTTCATGGATAACAGATAGAGACGCCTAATCCCACAAAATTAAAAAAAAAAAAAAAAAGTATACACCAGCTTCTTTATTTTTGAACCTCTAGCAAAAGAAAGTTCAACAAATCCAGCAAAACCAATAACAATGAGTCTTGGGGGAAATCCAGGAATCCAGGAGGCATTTTGGGGATACACAAAGTTGTCTAATCCCCACCAGATGTAGGGTTCCACCTTGGGGTTTAGTTTGGGAGCATGTTTCCTGACAACAACTTGTATATGGCTCACAATGATGCTAGAGTTGTGAGATGGCTTCTTCAAGTTGAGTCCTTGGCCTCTCCTTACATTTAGCTCCCCAGGAGCTGAGTAAACTGAAAGCTCATCGACCTTCACATAATTTTTGTGAGGTGAGTGTGAGGTGAGTTCTTTTTTTTTTTTTTTTTTTTTTTGAGCTGGGGACCGAACCCAGGGCCTTGCACTTTAGGCAAGTGCTCTACCGCTGAGCTAAATCCCCAACCCGGTGAGGTGAGTTCTTTTGGGGTGCTGCACAGGCTCTGAAGGTGAGAAGGCTCGGGCTGTGCTGGGGACAGCATACGATGACAGGGACTGCCAGCAGAAGGCTGGGATGGAGACATCTCAGCAGCCCACAGCAGCTTCTTGTTAAAAAAAAAAAAAGGTGCCCCTCAGGGTTGGGGATTTAGCTTAGTGGTAGAGCGCTTGCCTGGCAAGCTCAAGGCCCTGGGTTCGGTCCCCAGCTCCGGGAAAAAAAAAAAAAAAAAAAAAAAAAAAAAAAAAAAAAAAAAAAAAGGGTGGCCTCTAGGACCCTGAGAAGCAGGAGACACACCCCTCCAGGGCACCTGCCATCTGAAATAAGAGGCTGCCTGCAGAAGGCCGGGATGGAGACATCTCAGTAGCCCGCAGCAGTTCTTTGTAAAAACTGGTTGTTCCCATTTCTCCTAATCTTAGCCCTGGACAACGGCTGCATAGATTTCATTTGTGCCTGACTGCCTTTCAGTTGGCCTTGGTGTACATAATTATTCTATTGTATATGACTTTCCTACTTCTTTCTCCTGCTCTGGTGAATTCTGTGAAACTAGATGTTCCTTGATGTTATGATTCTTAAACAAATGGAAGTTGAGGCATAGGGGCACAGCACAACACAGCCCTAATGGCCCAGGTGCATGCTGTGTGTTCTCATCTTGGAAACAATGTAAAAACTGCACAGTAGTAATCCCAGATTAATGCTTGACTTGCAAAGAAACTTTGAAGAAATTATTAGAAAATGAATTAGAGCCAACATTGGGACCCCAAGAAAGGAAAAAGTTATTGAAGTTAGGAAATAAGTTTTGTATAACATTTGATAGTGGTTCCTGGATAAGGAAGTATAGAATATATAAAATTATATACTAGTAAACTAAGTCAAAATACTGGGACTCTTATGAGAGTCACTGTTTGCAAGGAACAGAAAGCTAGCAGAACCACTGAGTTAAGGGTTAACTTGATTCTTTCTGCCTGGCGGCTTTGCCCATGTCATTTATCTTTAGAGCTTTAGAAAATGCAAGCAGCTGACCTCAGAGCTCTGAAGTATAATAAGTCAAAAGTTAAAGTTTAAATAATGATAAGTTTGCAATTATTATTATTTTGGTCACAGGCCTGGGAATGTGGGAAGTTTGAAACTTTGGGGAAACAATTATAGTTCTTAATTCTTTGTGGGATGCGCTTATTCTTTTGAGTCTGATTTGGCAATGATTATACAGTGTCTTTTTTCTACCTGCTTTTGGAGGATCAATAAAAGGCTGGAGCAAGAGAAAGGCTAGAGAGCAAATGAGGGAGCAAATGAGAGAGTGAGTGAGAGAGCATGTGTGAGCATGTGTGAGCATGTGTGAGCATGTGTGAGCATGTAAGGAACAAGTGGAAAGTGAGTGGAGAGAGAGTGAAGTGTTCATGAGATTGTGTGTGTGTGTGTATGTGTGTGTGTGTGTGTGTGTGAGAGAGAGAGAGAGAGAGAGAGAGAGAACATGAGAAGAGCATGTGAAGAGAGAATGTGAGGTGTGTATGAAGATTATGTGTGTGAGTGAGAGGACAGTACATGTGGTGTGTGTGAGATATGTGTGAGGTGTGTATGAAGAGTGTGTGTGAGAATGAAAGGGTAATGAACAGAGGTGTACGTGAGTGTGAGTTCGAGAAACGAAAAGTGCAAAGAAGAAAAGCAGAGTGTGCAAGAGAATGCCAAGTGTGTGCAGCCTCAAGCTGCAGGCGAGCAAGAAAGAGAGAGAGAGAGAGAGAGAGAGAGAGAGAGAGAGAGAGAGAGTAGTCTGTGTATATTTATTATGCGCCTTCCAGATATCCCTGCTTCCAGTTGAGAACTCTGATCCTGTGTTGAGGCTGGACCCCAGCAAGGCTGAGTTCAGCTCTCAAGCCAGTGGATTATTTCTTGCTTCTGCTGCTGACGTAGACTTCATCTTTATGCCCTCCAGCCCATTCTCCATACGGCAATTAGATAGGACTGACCTCAATCTCATGCTTCAACTTCCCAAGTGCTGTGACCACAGGCATACACTCCTATGCAGGACAGCCATTGGTTTGCCTTTAAAAATTAATTTAAAAACTCTTGTGTGTGTTATGGGTATTTGGCCTGGGTGTAGGTCTGTGTACCATGTGTATGCAGTGCCCACCTAGGCCAGAAGAGGGTGCCAGAGACTCTGGAACCGGAGTTTCAGTCAGTTGTGAGCTGTGAATGTTAGGAGCCAAACCCTAAAGGGTCGAAGGCTAAGAGGTTAAGAGTGGTTCTTGAAAGGGATCTGAGTTGGATTTCCAGAGCCTACATGGTAGTTCACAACAAGAGCTCCAGTTCCAGGGCATTTGGGGATTTGACGCCCTTTCCTGGCTTCCTCTGGCACCAGACACGCATTTGGTGCTCAGACACAAACACATCGGGCATGAAGAATACTCTGTGAGTTCAAGACTGGCTGGCCCACATAGTGAATTCCAGGACATAGTGAGGTCCTCTCTCAATAAAACAAACAATCTGGGTTCTTTGCAAGAACAGCAGGTGCTCTTAACACTGAGCCATCTCTCTCCAGCTATTTATTTGTTTGTTTGTTTATTTCATTTATTGACAATGTTCAATTCATTCAGTTCATTCATTCATTCAGTTCATTCATTCATTCATTCATTGACAACGTTCAACATAGGCAAGGCTGGCCTCCAACTCCCTATGTAACCGAGGAGGAACTCCTCCTCTTCCTTCCTCCACCTTTCAAGTTGGGGAGATTATAAATGTTCACCGCCATCTTTGTTCCAGTTAGCTTAAGGCCCCAGGGTCTCAAACTATGGATAACAGTGCAGGGAGGAAGAGATGCCTCTTTACTGCCTCAGCCTCTGAATGTTGCCTCTCAACATTGACCGCCCTGTACTTTTAGGTATATAACGTCTTTGCTCCGGATCCTAACCCGAAGGTTGTGTGCCGCTTCAGGAAGTGTTAAGTGTGCAACAAGTCACTGAGCAATTGGTCAAAGATGCCAAGTCGAGCTAGGCATGGCTTAATACTATAATCATGCCTTGGGAGATTGAAGCAAAAAGACTGTCAAGAGTTCGAGGCCAGCATGAGGCACATGAAACCCTGTCTCAAGGAAAAACAAACAAACAAAAAAACTTAGGGTCTGGGCCAGCAGTTAAGAGCCTAATAGATCTAGGTTCAAATCCCAGCACTCACATTATAGCTAACAAGACTATCCTACGTCCTCTTCCAGTCTCTGCGGGCACAAAAAAACACACGTGGTGCACAGACAAAACACCCATACACAAGTAATTTTTGAAATGCTTTATAATGAAGTTAAAAGGGGTTTGCTTGGGGGCCTGGCTGATCGGCATTAGCGGCAAGGGGTTCGATTCCGCACGATGGCATCTCGGGGTAGACCCGCGAGATATTTCTAGGGACTAAGTTAATTCTGCACTCGCTCTACTCTGGGAGATGCAAGAACATCCGAAAGAACGCATGCGCGAAGAAACCACAGAGTCAGTCCTCCCGGGCTAGAGAGGCCGGAAGTGCTCCCAGAGCTGCAGGCCGTGTGGTGGAAGCGGAGAGGAGGAGGCAGGAAAGCGGTTCTCTGGGAGCCTGGCTAGGTGTGTGAGCCAGAGGGTCGGCGTTAGGGCCCTAGGTTCTTCACGATGGCGTCTCGGGCAGGCCCACGAGCGGCCGGCACCGACGGCAGCGACTTTCAGCACCGGGAACGAGTCGCCATGCACTACCAAATGAGGTACGAGGTGAGACAGGCGTACCGAGGCCTTTCCCGGCGGAGCCTGCAGGTTCTGGGAAGCAACATCAGTGGTCCTCAAGCTGTCGCACCCCAGCCAGTTGTCGTGCACCCGCCAGGTCCCTGCTCTAGCGAACTCTGTTTTATTTCCAGGCTGGGAAAGCCCGGTTGGCCCGCCTTGGTTCGCCGTGTGTTTTGAGGGGATCCAGCTTGCACAGGCACATGGTTCCGTGTTGGACCCTCTCGGTGACCTTTGGGGACACCACTTTGCTTTTTCAAGTCGAAAAAAAGGTTCCACAGTAGAGTTCAGGCTGGCCTCGAACTCACATCCTTCCCCTTAGCCTCCTGAGTGCTGCTGGGTTTTCAGGAATGCACTTGGCCAGAAAACTACCTAACTTTTTTTTTCTTTTTAAAGATTTATTTCATGTATGTGAGTACCCTGTCGCTGTCTTCATACACACCAGAGGAGGACATCGGGTCCCCATTATTGATGGTTGTGAGCCACCATGTGATTGCTGGGAATTGAACTCAGGACCTTTGGAAGGGCAGTCAGTGTTCTTAACCGCTGAGCCACCTCTCCAGCCCACTACTTAAGGTTTTTAAAGAAGATTCTTAGTTTTAATTTCGTGTGTGTGTGTATGTGTATGTATGTATGTATGTATGTATTTGTGCATATGAGAGCAACTGCTCGAAGAACCCAGTAGAGGGTGTTGGAACTGGAGTTACAATTACACATGGAGTTTTGAGTCCACCCAAGGTTGATGTTGAGAACCAAACACAGAAGGATGGCAAGCCATCTTTCTAACTACAGATCAGAAGTGATTTTGTAAACTAGAGTCTTGGTATGTAGTCCAGATGCCCCTCCACGGAGACCCCCTCTCTCCAGCGGGTTATTTCTAATTGGACTCTCCATTTTAACATCTTCAGAGGGAGAAAAAAAAATCTCATATTTTTTAGGTTTTGGTGTGTAAAGGCCCCAGCATGGGAACTAACTAGCATGATAGCTGCTAAACTTGGGGCTGTTTGGGTGAGTGTGGATGGTAAAAGGTGGCCCTGTCCAACCTGAGTTTTAGGAATATGTCCATATAAGGGGATTTTTCTACATCCTTTTATTTGTTTAAGTTCTTACTGGCTATCCATCATCATGTATTGTGTTAGACACTGAGGCTGTGCCAGTTTTCAAAACTAGACCTTGTTATTTGGTTTTATGTTATACTTTTCAATAAAGGTTTTGTTTTTTAAAATCTTAAGCACTAGGAAAACCAGGAATGTTAATTACACACATTGTCTCTTCAGAGGGAGAGAGGTATAACCTGTTTCCTTGTAACCTTTGCACTGTGTGGCTGAGACCATACCAGATTTCTCCCGGACTGTTATCAGGAGTTATCAATCTGTAGACCCCTTTCTTTCTTTCCTTCCCTCCCTCCCTTCCTCCCTTCCTCCCTCCTTCCCCTTCCCCATCCCCTCTGTCTCCAAAGTGATAGGATTAAAGGCAAGTGTCACCACCACCTGTAGACCCCATCTTTATGGAAGACGTCATAAGTACTTTACAAAGTTTCAATGTAGTCATGTCTTAGGCTTATTGTGCACATAGGATTGAGTTAATTGTCTTGAGGCCAGCTCTGACAGTGTGTTCAGTGATCCAAGGTGGGGACGTGGGTTCAGCAATGAAATACAGCAGGCACACACTCCCATGCTTGGTAGCTTTACATCTATACATACACATTCATACATTCGGTAGATGAAGCAAATCTCCAGCAACTCACCACAGCCTATACATCCTAGCAAAATCTTCCAAGCGGCACAAGAATCACAACGTGGTTACATTCTATTTTACTTTAAGTGAATAATCACAATAAGTATATGTTAAGTAAAGTTCCCCAAATATCCTCATGTGATCAAATGTTTTATGTATTATGGGTGAAAAAACCAAATTATTCCTAAGAACCCACGTATAGTAACTAAGAGTACTTGCTGTTCTGTCAGAGGACCTAAATTCAGTTCCTAGCACTCACATCAGAAGGCTTACAACCCTCTGGAACTCCAGTTCCAGGGCTTCTGATGCCTTCTTCTGACCTCTGACAGCATCGGTACAGGTGTGGTCCACACATACACATAAACTTTTTAAAGAGAAAAAGCCAAACTGGATCCTGCCTTGAAGGAGCTTGAATGACAGAGTAATTTTTTTTTGCCTTACCTCCCACATTTCCTAAGATGAATTAATTTTTTCCTTAAATCCATTGAATCTTTCAGCTGGTTCTTTGCCTCTGTCTGTACAGAAGAATGACAAGCTCTTTGGACCCTTCTTTCTCAGCTTTAGGCCTTTCCTACTGGGGACCTCCTAACCCAAGGTCTCGTTTTCACTGCATACCTAGCTCTTGAGACTGAGGATTCGAGTGAGACCTAGGGAACTAAGACAGCTATTTCACAGGACAGCTGTCGCTGGAGAAATATGGGGAGCCTGAGCTGTGCTCCTTGTCGCCTCAAGGCCTCCTCACCTTTGTTTCTATGATGCAATGCTGTCATTTCAACCACTGGTGAGAATTGTCATGGCTCGGTGAAATGGTGTCTTGTTATGTGGTTCAGGCCAACCTCTAATTTGGAATCTCCTGCCTCAGCCTTGCAGGTGCCACTGCTGTTCCTCAGTCTTGAAGTGTACTCGAATAGACTTTGAAGTTAATCTGTTACTGCCTCTCCCATGTGTCTTGCCACTTGAGTTCTTGAAAGACAAATACATAAATCCTTATGCCTTTGTGTCTGCGTGTTTTTGCCTTGATTCCTTTTCATCTGGAACCTAGGCTGAAGTAGCTTTCTCCTTTACATAGACAGCTTTCTCTGGCATTCCATCTTATACTCCATTGTTGTTTGTTCTTTTTGTTGTTGTTGTTTCCTTTGTTTTAAGCCTTTTATTTAACCAGCATTATTCCCTGGAGGGGTACACCATTCCTGGAGATACTGCAGTACCAGGTCAATGCATGGAGTGGATGGAGCAAGCTCGTATTCCAGCCCCTAGTCCAAAAACCCATTTACTATATTGTCCTCGGATAAAGGATGTATCAGCTATTAAACTGATAAGAACAGATATTACACTTGATCTTAGCCAAAAGGCAGGGAAGTGATTTTACATTGTTTACTCCCTAGGATATCTTGGGCTTATAAGTATTTACTTGAGCTTTATATTTCATTTCCTAATTATTTTCTTCTCCATCCCTTGTACCCAGCCTGCCAGAGGCTGTGTCATTCACATTGTGTCTGTGTGTCCTATACACATGGCAGGAATACAGTTGGTGGTCAGAGCACTTTAAATGAAAATTGCTTCTCCCTTTGCTCTGCCTTACAGTGTGACCCTCAAGTACGAAATCAAGAAGCTGATCTACGTGCATCTCGTCATATGGCTGCTGTTGGTTGCCAAGATGAGCGTGGGACACCTGAGGCTCTTGTCACATGACCAGGTGGCCATGCCCTATCAATGGGAATATCCGTATTTGTTGAGCATTGTGCCCTCTGTCTTGGGTCTTCTCTCCTTCCCTCGAAACAACATTAGCTACCTGGTGCTCTCTATGATCAGCATGGGGCTCTTCTCCATCGCTCCCCTCATTTATGGCAGCATGGAGATGTTCCCTGCGGCACAGCAGCTCTACCGCCATGGCAAGGCCTATCGCTTCCTGTTCGGTTTTTCCGCCGTCTCCGTCATGTACCTGGTGTTGGTACTGGCAGTCCAAGTTCATGCCTGGCAACTCTACTACAGCAAGAAACTCCTAGACTCTTGGTTCACCAGCACACAGGAGAAGAAACGTAAATGATGAAGCCTGCTTGATGAACTGCTCTGGGGGTATAACCTAGGGCTCCCACTGAGCAGGTGGAGGGGGCTGTTGAGAATCTCCACAGACTGTGGCATCTGTGATGTTGACACCCAGTGCACTCTAGGCTCAAAGCTTGGCCTAGAGTTCTCTCTCACCATCTGCTGAGGCGGCAAAGCTGTAGTATTTAATTTATTCTTGACTAGCTACAGCGGGGTGACCAGTGGCTGTGAAACGCTTTAACTGGTTGAACTTGAGGCCCTCTAGAGTTTGGGTTTTGCAGACTGAGCCTTACCTTGCCTTCTCTTGGTCGTACTCCCTACTTCCATGCATCACCTCCTCACCACCAATACAAAAAGAAATCTGGAATAATCCGTATGTCAAGTGGACTTCAACCATAGGTCACAGGGCAGGCAGCATTTGGGAAGCTGCTCCCCTACAGGCTGTTCTGTTTACTGCAAACCATTTTAAATCAAGAACCTCAATAAAGTTAAGACTGTCCTGTGCCTTGTGTTGGAGATTTGGTTGATTTTTAGAGTTGTATTGTTTGAGAGGCAATAGATGTTTCCTGAGAACTGTGGGACTGCCAGTGGAGATGGGAGCCGGGGTAAGGGTCTCAGTCAGCTGTAGCCCTCTAGCTTTTAGTTAGGTAAGAACTACCCTGGGGTGAGGGGCACTGGAGGGGTGGTTCAGGGACCTAAGAGCACTGGCTGCTTTTGCAGAGGACCCAGGTTCGGTTCTAAGCACCACATGGTGGCTCAAAATCATTTGTAACTACTATCCCAGGGGATTTGATGCCCTCTTCCTGCCTCTGAAGATACCTGATGGGCATGAGATATTAAGACAAACTTGCAGGAAGATACACATATACAGAAAATAACGCAATTTATCCCTGGCTGTCCTGGATCCCACTGTGTAGAACAGACTGAGCACAAACACACAAACTCTTGCTTTGCCTGCCTAATATAGGATTAAAAGTTTAGTCCTTTGGCTGGGGATTTGGCTCAGTGGTAGAGCGCTTGCCTAGCAAGTGCAAGGCCCTGGGTTCGGTCCCCAGCTCTGAAAAAAAAGAAAAAAAAAAGAAAAATTTAGTCCTTTATCTGTCTAAAACCATACAATAGTACCCAACATGGTTTTTAAGAATCTGCTTGTAGGGACTATATTAGTTCCCACTGACCGATAACAAGGCAAAGTAAGAAGAAAGGGATTTGGGGGTCTTTCTCTGTTAGCTCTCTGTCCATGGTTCACTTGCCTACCTATTAGGAGCATGTGCAAAAGAGGCTGCTCACCCTGTGGAAGCCAGAAAACAAAAAGATGCGATCCCACTGCATACCACCAGTGACAGAACTTCCATTCAGCCCCACCTAAAGTTTCCTCCAATCCCAAAAATGTCACAGGCTGACAACCAGTATCTGGACCTTCCAAACAGCAGGGGGCGTCCAGTCTTGAGGGGATGTGCAGTGAGCGTAACACTCACTGTGAGAGCCACAACTGAGGTAAAGTTAACAGCCATATCTAAGGTAGAGCAGTAAATAGCTAAGGCAGGAAAACTGTGATCCCTTTGCCCTTGGACTTGGTTATGCTTGGATGATGCATCTGTAACTGCAGAGATCTGGCCTCTACAGCTGTAATTCTTCTCTTTGGGAAATGGGTGTATAGTCTGCAGAGCCTTCTCCAGATGGATCTTTGTGTGTGTGTGTGTGTGTGTGTGTGTGTGTGTGTGTGTGTGTGTGTGTGTGTGTGTCGGGGGTGAGGGTGGGGGTCAAGATGGTTTCTTTGTAGCCCTGACTGTCCTGGAACTCAGCCTGCCTCTGCCTCTCAAGTGTTATGACTATAGGCATGTGCCACCATGATTGGGTCCTACTGATCATTTCAAAGATAACTTGTGCCTCAGGCCTGCTGCTGTTTCTGAGTCCAGTGTTGACAGGCGTATGCTCTGGGTCATTATCCCTCGCTCAAGCTCTACGTCCTTTTTGTTCCCTTCATGTTTTCCTAAGGATTCCAGAGGAGAGGCTTCTCCGTGGTACAGTACTTGTCCAACATGCACTAGGGCCTTAAGTTTGATTCCCAAGCACCAAGAAATAAAGACAAACCTCCTCTACTCTTAAATTCCTTTTTTAATCTTTAAGACACCATTTAGATGAAAATTCTGGAGACTTCCCATTCCTCAGTTCAAACAACAACTTCATTTGGCTGTTTCCACTTTACTCCTTTATTATGTTGCAACGAGACAAGGACTAGCATAGCCCACAATGACCTTAAACTATACAGCTGGAGGTGACTTTGAACCTCTGATACTTTTGTCTCCTTCCTAAGTGCTGGGATTACAGGCATGAGCGTCACGCCTGGCTTACAGAATTACTAGTTCATATGTCTTCCATTCCCTTGCTCAGTACTCGGCACATTAGTGTTCACTCTGAGCTCATTGAACAGATTAACATGTCCTTTTACAGACCAAAGTCTATTTCACAGAGAACACAACTGGACCGATGCAGGAAGAAGTACATGGAAGGCCATGGACAAGGGAGTTTGCCCTGAGCTCAGCTGAGGCACACACTGCTAATTCTCAACTGAGATGCAAACATTTGTTAAAACTGGGGTGCAAATTGTTAGTCAAAGCGCTAAAAACTATTTTTGGTCATTAAAATGGGGTTTTATATATAGTCTTTGAATACCTTGAAAACCAATTATGAAACTTGTCAACAATTTAAAAGTAGCTGTCATGGAAACATCAGTTTATGTTAGTTTTGTGCCTGGACTTGTGGTTTTCTAGCTTCTTTCTATCAATTTTTTCCTGCCTCATGGTTGTGGTGTTCACAAATGAGGCCTCCTCTTGATGTAGTCAGAAGAACGGTGTTTTGGTTAGGTGACCCATGGAAGGCTGAGGCAAGAGGAATACTGTGACTTTGGTCAGCCTGAGCTACATAATTGAAACCAATCTCTAAAAACAAGGTTGATTAAAGTACGAGTTAAGGTATCAACCACAGGGCTAAGAGCAGCCACCTGTCACACAGGTTGCTCTAAAGCTCCAATAGCTGTATTGTGAAGGCTTTCTACAAAGTTTTTGAAATTTTAAAATTTACTTTTCTATGCATAGGTGTTTTGCCAGCATGTATGTTTGTGTACCACTTGGGTTCCTGAAAAAGCCAGAAGAGGGCATTGTATCCACTGAGGTTGGAGTTAGAGAACCACCGTGTGGGTGCTAGGAACTAAACCCAAATCTTCTCGAAGAGCAGCCAGTAACCTACCCGCTGCAGCATCCTCCGGACCTTGTGAAGGCATTTTATGGACTCTACGGGTGACATAAGTGGTGGTTGTCTGATCTTTACAAGCAAGACAGGAGAGTGAAGGAGTTGGGGGGACTCCTGAGAGCTGCCCTAGACCCGAGAAAGGCTTGTGCTACCAGGAATTAGGCTGAGATTCTAGCTAGAGATTTTACTATCTTTGTTGGTTTTATTACATTTTATTGCCATCCTAGGAACCAAGTAGGGCCTCATATTTATTAGGCAAGTGCTCCATCAACTCAGCTACATTCTTAGTCTACCCTCCGTTTGACACTAGCTCAGACTGTCCTTACACTCAGCAGTCCTGGGCTTCTGTAGTGCTGGGATTAGGGCTGTTTCCACTTCCAGCTGAGCCTGTTTTTGATGAGAGGCATGGGCATCGTGGACTCTCCCATGGCTGTGAGGCTGAAAGAAATGTGAATGAACTCCCCGGAACACAGAGGTCTACATATCAAGATGCCTTTCCTTGATGAGCAGTGCTGTGCTTGCCTCTCAGATTGGGAGTGTACCTGCTTTAGGAATGGTTTCCCTTTCCTTCTTTCCTTCTCTCCTCTCCTTTCCTCTCCTTCCTTCTCTCAGGTTCTCTTTATAGAATCCTCCTGCCTCTGTCACATAGGTATTTATCATTATGTCTAGCTAAGAATGATTTCTTAGAATGCTGGAAGTTGATTCCTTCTAAAAGAACATAAAGGATACTTCAAATTCTTGATTCACGTTGTCCTGGCCAGTGCCCTGACAGCGGATACAGAGCCAGCAGACCTTAGGAAGTGGCCACTACAGGAAGATCCTGTAGCTGCTACTCATGTCCCATTCAAGTCCATGCGTACGAAAGACTGACAAGAAAAATGGCTGCCAAGTCCACCTCCCGCCGTCCAACAGTATACTCTCACCAAGCGTGCATGCTTCAGGACTTGCCAAAACTTCCTGAGCCCCTGGCTTGGTTCCCAAATAAAGGTCATTACTGCATGAAGTCTTGGCCAGCTGCTTCAGACACCTAAGAGCACAAGGCTTTGATGCTGACACCCTGCTGCCTTCACCCCATTGCCTCCTATTCCAGCTACCTAAGTTCTAACTCTCCCTGTTGACAGTTGCCAATCTCCTCTCCTAGAACTATGCCCACCCATCCACCACTCACTGTGATTAGACTCCTTTCTGTTTCTTTGTTCTTTCCCGGTCTGGCTGCTTGCCCCTCTCTCATAGAAACTTTATTCATAGAAGCTTTATTCATAATAACCAGAAACTGGAAACAACCTAGATGTCCATCAGCTGAAGAATGGATAAAGAAAATATGGTGAATTTACACAATGGAGTGTTAACTGCGCTGTTAAAAACAATGACATCATGAAATTTTAGGGAAATGGATGGAACTACAAAAGACCATCCTGAATGAGGTAACCCAGACTCAGAAAGACAAACATGGTATGGACTCATTTATAAATGGATATTTGCTGTAAAGTACAGGATAACCATGCTACAATCCACACACTAGGGGGCTAAGTAACAAGAAAGGCTCAAGGTATGGGGACATGCGTGGATCTCCCTGAGAAGGAAAAAGAGAATATGTTTTGCCAGTGGACTTGGGTGGGTGGGGATGGAAACAAGAGGAATCAGGCAGGGCGTAGGGATGGAGGGAGAGAATACTGGGAGAGATGACTGGAGTTTGGGGGGTGATGTGGAGCCTATTAAAGTAGAAACTCTGAAATCTACAAGAGTGACCCTAGCAAAGACTCCTAGTTACGGAGCCTGACAGCATCATCCTGCACTGACCATGTATCAGGCAAGGCTTTTCAGTAGTGGGATTGGGACATCAGCCACAAAACCTTCAACCTACCATCTGTCCTGCCTGCCAGGTATGTTGGGGTAGTGGTGACACAGAATAAGTTGGTCCAATGACTGGTCCACGAGAGGAAGCCCACGCCCGACACTGCCTGTATGTCTATGAACCAGAGGCTGGACAGCCCAGAGATCTAGGGTAGAACCAAACACGGCTGGAAGAAAAATCAGTGAGATGATTCCTAATGACGTTCTGCTACACTCAGATCCATGTCTATCCCAAGTGTCATCAGAGAGGCATCACCCAGCAACTGATGATTTGGGTGCAGATACAGAGATCCACAGCCAAACACTAGGTGGAGCTAGGGGAACACCACGGAAGAGGGGAGGCAGCATTGTGGGAACCAGAGGGGTCAAGAACACCACAGACTATGGCCCACATAATCAACTAAGCAAGGTTCATGGAACTGAAGTGACAATAATGGACTCTGTGTGGGTCTTAGCTAGGTCCTCTGTATATACCTTATGGTTGTGTAGTGTGGTGTCCTTCTGGGACTCCTAACAGTGGGAGAACAGGGTGCCCCTGACTCTTTTATCTGCTCTTGGGACCCTTTTCTTCCTGCTGGATTGCCTCATCCAGGCTTGATATGAGGGTTTGTACCTAGTCCTGTCATAACTTGTTATGCTGTAGAGGGAGTCTTTTAGGAAATGTATGGTTGTTTCACCTGTCAATAAAAATGCTGTTGGCCTATTAGCTTAGAAATTAGCAAGAAATAGGGAGGTGGAAATTCTGGTACAGAGAGGGGAATTCTGGGATAGATCCACCTCGGCACTCCAAGGAGGACAGTGCATGAGAACTGAGCAGAGGTAACCAGCCACGTGGTAGAACTCAGATTAGAATAAACAGATATTAGGTTATGAGCTAGTTGGAGAACATGCAAAGTTTTGGCCTGGGCATTTGTAAATATATTTAAGTCTCAGAGTCCTTATTCCAGGAGCGTGGGACAGGAAGAAAAACACAAGCTTACAGAAAACACCATACAAAATTGTGCCATGTTGATTTTTGAAGGGAAATGGAGGGGCGAATCCGGGGAAGTGGGGAGATGAGAGATGACTGGGAGGAGTAGAGGGAGAGGAAAGTGTGGTCAGGTGTAACATGTAGAGAAGAATGAAAAATAGTGAAGAGATATCCTTGTCAAACCAAAAAAGAAAGTCAGGTCAGAAGCCATGGGAGCCGAGGATGAGTGTTACAGACTAGAGCGCACAGGCAGGCATTAGAAACCCATGGTAGGGCTGGAGGGATGGCTCAGTGCATCAGAGCATTCGTTTCTCTTGCAGAGAGCCAGGGTTTGATTCCTAGTACCCACATGGTGACTCATAACTACCTATAACCCCAGTTCCAGGCAATCTGATGTCTTCTTTTGATCTCTAAGGACACTAACCACAGACATGATACACACATTTACATGTAGGTAAAACATTCATATACATTAAAAAAGAATCGGGGTTGGGGATTTAGCTCAGCGGTAGAGCGCTTGCCTAGCAAGCGCAAGGCCCTGGGTTCGATCTCCAGCTCCGAAAAAAAAGAAAAAAAGAATCAACCTCGGGACTGGAGAGATGGCTCAGCGGTTAAGAGCACTGACTCTTACAGAGGAATGACCCACATGACAGCTCACAACTGTCTGTAACTCCCGATACCCTCACACAGACAGACATGCAGGCAAAACACCATTGCACGTGAAATACAAACACATCTTTAAAATATTTTTTAAAAAAATGAACCTTAAAAGTTAAAAAAGTTTCATGTGTCCAGGAACTTGCACAAGGTAGAATTGGAGGAAGGATTTTGGCACTAGGCATGACCACCTTTTCTGCTCTCTAGCTCTCACTGACTTGGCTGCAGAGGTTGGCTCTGAATAAGGCTTCTCTGTCAGCAGACTCTGTGGGTTCAAAGAGGAAGGTGAGGCCCAGAGACTACAGGCTGACAGCCAGATGGGAGGGGGCCCCCATCCCCCGCACAAGTGCAGCTTCCTGGGCTACAGACTTTGACCTTGACCAAATCACTTTCCCTTCTGCTTCCTTATTTCTCTCCTTATGAAATTAAACAAATTATTCTCACTTATCGGCCTCGCAGGTGTTTAGAGGGATCGAATACTACAGTTTCTTTGTGAACTGGAAGCAGATAAGCTATGTCGATGAAATGTATCATAATTGATGTTCATTTAGCTGTGGCGCATCTGCTTCCTGACGGTCACTGCTAGGCACTGGAGAAGAACAAACGAGACTCTCCTCTTTTTTAAACACCAGGCCTTGTATACACTAAGCAAGTGCTTGTTAGACCCAGCCCTCCTTTTACTTTCTTTTAGAAATATAATTTTATAGTTGGGAGTAGGGCTCATATCTTTAATCCCAGCACTTGGGAGGCAGAAGCAGATAGATCTCTGTGAGTTTGAAGCCAGCCTGATCTACATAGTGAGTTCCAGGACAGCCAGCTGCATTGGGAGACCCTGTCTTGGAAAACAAAGACAAAATAATAATTTCCTGAAATTATAATTGTAGTATTCTCCCCCGCTTTCCTCTCTCCAGCTCCTCCATTACACCCACCTCTTCTCTTAAACTCATGGCCTCTTTGTATGTTTGTTTGCTGAGACAGGATTTCTTTGTGTACCTCTGGCTGTCACTCTGTAGACCAGGATGGCCTTGAACTCAGATCTGCCCCTTTGCTTCTTCTCAAGTGCTGGGACTAAAAGCATGTGCTGCTACCACCCAATGGCCTCTTTTTTTTATTTAATCTCTCTCTCTCTCTCTCTCTCTCTCTCTCTCTCTCTCTCTCTCACACACACACACACACACCACACACCCCTTACTTTGAGATAAGAGTCTCATTAAGTTGCCCAGACTTGTCTTGAACTCACTCTGGATCAGACAAGCATTCAATATGTGATCTCTTTGCCTTAACTTCTCAAGTACATGGGATTTCAGGCCAGAGCCACTGTCTGGAGAGTTGGATCTGTGGATAAGGGCACTTGCTCTTGCAGACAACTCAGGTCCTGTTCCAGCATCTACATGATGGCTCACAACGATCCAAAAGTCCAATTACAATGGATCTGACATCCTTTTCTGACCTCTGCAGGTAACACACACACACACACACACACACACACACACACACACACACACACAGAGCCCACACACACACAGCCCACAAACATACACACAGCACCCATATGCACATGCAAACAAAATGTTCATATACATATTTTTAATTAAAAATTTTAATTAAAAACTCTGCTAGTCATTAGGTAGCCCCCTGCCTTTATAGGGTTTCCTGTATCTAAGGCTGGTCTATTCTACTCTGTGTAGCTGAGGATGACCTTGAACGTCACCTTCCTGAATCGCAAATCAAGGACTGCAGTGCATGCTAGTCAAGCATTCTACCAGTTGAGCCACATGCCCCGGCCCCTAATAAATGAAAAATTTAAAATTATATTTCTCTGTTTGCATGCTGTGACATGCGTGTAGAGGTCAGAGGACAACTCATAGGAGTTCTGGGGATCAAGTTCTGGTTAAGATGCTGCCATCTTACCTTCCTGTGCCTTCTCATCTTGCTACCCTCCCCACAGATGCAAAAGCGAGAGGCAACTTTTAGGGTAACGGGAAGGTTGGAGACTGCAGGTATGAGCCAACAGATTTTGTACTGCTAAGAAGCTCTGTTGGTAGAGTGCTTGTCTAGCGTGAAATCCTGGATTTGGTCTGCAGCACTGAAGAAATTGGATACAGGACTTCACACCAGTAATCTCAACACTTGGGAAGTGGAGGAGGAGGACCTGGCTTGTAAGGACATCTTTGGGCTACACAGAGAATTTGAGGCCAACCTAGGATACATGAAGCCCTGTCTTGATGGTAATAATATTGGGACGGGTGAGAAGGTTCCATGTGTAAAGTGCTTGCTGCTTATGCATGAAGACCAGAGTCCTGATCCCAGCACCCACAATGCCAGGCCCTGGCAGAATGGACCTGTAGTTCCAGCACTGAGGAGAGGAGGCAGATGGATCCCATGAGCTCACTGGCTCATCAGCCTAGCTGAATCGGCAAGGTCCAGGTTCAGTTACAGGTTCTGTCTCAAAACAAGTTGAAAACAAACAGGAAGACACCCTGGTGTCAGTCTCTGGCCTCCACATGAGTCTGCATGGACAAGTACATCTGCCTGCCCATGCATAAACACACACACACACACACACACACACATTTAAAAATATTTTATTTATTTAGTGTAGTGTAGCTGTCTTCAGATACACCAGAATCTGTTACAGATGGTTGTGAGTCACCATGTGGTTGCTGGGAATTAAGTTTAGGATCTCTGGAAGAGCAGTCAGTGCTCTTAACTGCTGAGCCATCTCTCCAGCCCCAAACATTTTTTTTAAATTTAATTTTAAAACAGAGACAAGCAGGGCAATGGTGGTGTGTGCCTTCAGACCTAACACTACACTTGGGAGGCAGAGGTGGATCTCTGAGTTCAAGGCCAGTCTGGTCTATAGAGTAAGTTCCAGAGCATCCAGAACTACACAGAGAATCCCTGTCAGAGTGAGTGAGGGAGGGAGGGAGGGAAGGAGAGGAGAGAGAGAGAGAGAGAGAGGAGAGAGAGAGAGAGAGAGAGAGAGAGAGAGAGAGAGAGGGACATGACCCAATGGACATGCCCTTAACCTCCCTCCCAGCGTGGACGTTGCCAAGGAGAGGGCTGATGCAGGTCAAGTGCTCCATAAGCGAGAGGAAGCTGTAAGATGATGGGGAGGGTCCCCACAAAGCCTGGAGCCTTGTCAGCCTTTTTCCTGCACCGGAAACCACAGGAAACCAGGTCAGTGCGTGGGGCTGCTCCCTCTGCTCCAGAGCTCAGTTGTCAGCTCTGGGGCTCCCTGAACAGGCCATATAAGTTAGATGGTCCTCGGAGCTGGAGACCCCTTTGACCTGGCGTCAACAACAGCTGGAAAGGGCCAGTGGGCAGAGGGAAGGCTGGGCTTTAGAGGGAAGAGAGCAAGGTGGGGAGTACAAGCGGGGGATGCAGGAGGCTTATTTGCTTTTTTTTTTTTTTTTTTTTTTTTTTGGTTCTTTTTTTTTTGGAGCTGGGGACCGAACCCAGGGCCTTGTGCTTCCCTTAGGCAAGCACTCTACCACTGAGCTAAATCCCAACCCTGCTTATTTGCTTTCTAATGTTTACTCATTTTTGACTTCAACAGCTGATGCACCATGAGGATGAATGCTTCATCCTCAGCATGCCATGTAGACAAATGGAGAGTAGCCATTCATGTCTCAAAGTGGAGGATGTGGAACTGTCTGTGGCAGAGTGTACTAATATGTGTGTCAGATCTGCTGTATTTGGGGTATAGGAGTGGTTAAGAAATGGGTGCACCTCCATGACAAGGTGCAGGTCCCTTTCCTGTTAACTCTCTGCCACACCAAAAGCCTCCTGTGACTGGAGGGCAGTAAGGCTTTCTACAGAACAAGCAAGTGTTCATCTGTGCCCTGGCTCAGGAGAAGGAATGTGACCAAGCCTGCTGGTTAGGATCAAGGAGGAGCTTCGGGGCAGGGTGGATCTAGGGCAGGGTTAAGCGAGAGCGCCTGCTGGTACTGTGTGCTTCTCACAGCTCCAGGGCCAGGCCCAACAGGAAAGCCATGGTCTCTGCTCCCTGATCCTCCAGAAGCTCATGGGGAGCCCCAGACTGGCAGCCTTGCTCCTGTCTCAACCTCTACTGTTCATCTGCCTTGCTGTGTCTGCTCAGGTTGCCTGCCCCTGCCTGCCACGTTG
Source organism: Rattus rattus (assembly GCF_011064425.1). Taxonomy (NCBI): domain Eukaryota; kingdom Metazoa; phylum Chordata; class Mammalia; order Rodentia; family Muridae; genus Rattus; species Rattus rattus. The sequence continues at coordinate 33,077,078 of NC_046159.1, read as the reverse complement.
GACCAGCCACTGTCTACTGGCCTTCCGTGTGGTAAGGTCCTGCTGCTAGGTGAAGGGGCACTTGCTTAGCACAGACTAGAACCCCTTCTTTCTCCTGCCTGCCCTTTCCTACCTCTGAAATCCTGTACCCTAGTGGCAACTTCAGTGTGTCCTCTATGTGGTCTTGAACGGATTGCTAAGTTCTGGTGAGCTGAGGTCCTTGGCAGGGTGGAAACGAGAGGAAAGCAGCAGAGTGGATGTACCGTGAGCTGAGGGTCTCAGAACCGGATGATTTGATGGAGAGTTCAGGAGAATGCACCTTACTCGACTCCCTTCTAATGATGTCTCTCTCCTTTCTTTTCCCTTCTGGGCCCTGTATCTTCAGGATAAGCATTTTGCTGGTAAGTCTTACTTCCTATTCTACTCCTCTCCCCTGTACTCCCCTGTGCTCCCCTGTGCTCCCCTGTGCCCCCCTTTCCCCCCCTGTGCTCCGGGACCCAGTGAGTCATCCTTGGCAGTCTTGGTTACAACCCAGGGAGTAGTTGATGTCTGGAAAGTTCAGGACTTGACTAGAATCCTCAGATTCTATAAATGCTTAGGCTCTGCCTCTGACCTTGGCTTCTGAGCACTGGCATGGGGGAGGAATAACTAGAAGATGAGGGCTGCGTTGCCTCCAGGCACTGGGGAGGATAAAATGAACAACATGGCTAATCTCCAGGGACTCCACACACGTGATTTAAGGCAAGCTCACTTGACGGATGAGCAGTCCGGCACGTGGGTCTGATAACTTTCTCAAGATCACATTCGAAAGATGCCAAAGCTTAGCCCTAAATCCAGTCAGAAGTGGGTAGGAAGGCTGTCCTTTGACCCTAAGAAACAGCGTCTCTTTTGGTTTTTGTCTTGAGACCGGGTCTCACTATGTAATACCAAAGCCTTTAATCCTCCTGTCTCAGCCTCCTAAGCAGTGGGCTTACAGCCATGTGTCTCTGTGCCAACTTTCCTTCTCCGACACAGGAAGCTCTGCTCAAACCCCCTGCCCTACTGTCCTAGCCACAAAGCCTTGGCACTGGTCCTGCTGTTTGTGCCTGTGACATCTGGTGTCACGTTCTTCAGGTGCGAAAAGTAGCTTTGAGCCATTCTCAGTGGATGCATGAATTAGGGACAGTTAACGGGTCAATACCTGGGCCGACACAGTGCCAGTTGTCATATTGGAACAGGTTTTTGTCTTGTTAACCTCAACAGTGACTTAGAGCATCCTAAAATGGCACATCACACAAACGTTTAAGAGACAGCTGCACCATCGTGGAGGTGCCATTTCCACAAAGGGTACCGATCGATCCCTAAAAGTGTGTGTTCTGTGGACCTGCTATTGTTACTTTGCATCTGTCAAGTGGGGTCATTTTACTCTGCCATTTCATTGCCTCACTAGGTGTACACTGAACACACCCTTTAAGACTAGCAGTTGATCAGGGGATACAGAGTTGGCTCGGCGACTAAGAGCACTCGATGCTCTTGCAGAAAACTTGAGCTCAGTTCCCAGTACCCATGTTAGGCAGCTCACAATTCCACCTCCAGGGAACCCGATGTTTCTGACCTCTTCAAGCATCTGCACTCATTCGCACATACCTATACACAGACACAGACACACACAGACACACACACACACACACACACACACACACACACAATATTAAACATAAAATCAGAAAACATTAGTTTAAAATTTTTTATCATTAGAAATGATGCTACCGGGGTTGGGGATTTGGCTCAGTGGTAGAGCACTTGCCTAGCAAGCGCAAGGCCGTGGGTTCGATCCCCAGCTCCAAAAAAAAAATAAAAAAAAAAAAAAAAAAGAAAAGAAATGATGCTGCCATGCCTTTAACCCTACCTACCCCTTGGGAGAGAGAGGTGAGCCAATCTGTGTGGCTAGCTTAGTCTGCAGAGTCCACAACAGCCAAGGCCGGTTACACTGAGAAACCCTGCCTCAAAAGAAAATTTAAAAAAAAAAAAGAAGGAAAGAAATCATGCTACAGCCAGGCAATGGTGGCACAGGCCTTTAATCCAGCACTCAGGAGGCAGAGGCAGGAGGATCTCTGAGTTCAAGGTTAACCTGGTCTGTAGAGTGAGTTCCAGAGCAGCCAAAGTTACACAGAGAAACACAGGGGGAAAAAATCATGCTACAGTGAATACCTACCTTTGTGGGAGGTGTATCTTTTTTCTCAACTTAAGATTTTTTTAATTGTTTTATTTATTTTAAAATGTCTTATTGGGGCTGGAAAGATGGCTCGACTGTTATAAACACTTGTGCTCTTCCAGTGGGTCTAGATTGGATTCCAGGCATTCACATGGTGACTTATCTCTAACTGTATAGTTCCAGGGAGTCCAATGTCTTCTTCTGATCTCAGTAGGCACCAGGCATGAACATGGTGCACATGCACACGTGCAGACAAAACATTCATACATGTAAAATAAAATAAATAAACCTAAACATTTAAAAAGAAACAAAATACCTTGTATTTATTATTTAAAAATCTCATACATGTATACAATCTGTTTTTATCAAACCCACCCTGTCCCACATTCATATCTTTAAAAAAAAAAGCATTTAAGCTTTGTGCAGGAATGTTTTCCTGTGTGTATATATGTGTGTGTGTATATTACATGCATGTGGTGCCCATGGAAATCACATCCCCCTGACCCTGGAGTTAGAGATGGTTGTGAGCCACCATGTGGGTGCTAGGAACCAATTCTGGGTCCTCTAAGAACAGCATTCATCCTCATGGTGCATCAGCTGTTGAAGTCAAAAATGAGTAAACATTAGAAAGCAAATAAGCAGGGTTGGGGAGTTAGCTCAGTGGTAGAGCGCTTGCCTAGGAAGCGCAAGGCCCTGGGTTCGGTCCCCAGCTCCGAGAAAAAAAAAAAAAAGAACAGCGAGTGTTCTGAACTGCTTACTCATCTTTCCACACGTATGTATCTTTCCGATTTTTGAGACAGAGGCTCGCTGTATAGTCCTGACTCACCTGGAACTTGCAGTGTAGACCAGGCTGGCCTCAAATTCCTGTCTCTGCCTCTTGATACAAGTATAAAACCACTCCTTCCTCTGTTTGTTCATCACTCACTGAGTCCAATCAGCGGGGCCGCCTACTGGGTATTGGCTGATCTTGCTGGCTTGATCTTGCACAGATCTTGTGCACAACCACCATGGCGTGTCTAGAAGACTTCAGAGTATTCCTCTTCGTCTTCTGACTCCTGCATTCTTCCTATCCTCTCTTCTGTGTTCTCTGAGCCTCAATATTTTTTTCCGCCACCAAAGAAGCTCGATATCATTGCACTCCATGATTTATAATGACTTTCTATCCAGTATTGGATCAAGTCTCAGGTAAGACAGAGGCCATGAATACCTAGATACGAAGTGTGTCTCCCTCCTGTAGGGCTTCAGTGTGGCTGGTTCCCTCTCTTGGTGAGGAAATCTAAAAGTCCTCATGAATTTGAAGTCCGTTGGAGGCACTGGACACCATCACCCTTCCAGGTGTGCTGTGGTTTATGGCTCTACCCAATGGTTACAACCCCTTTCTTTCTTTCTTTCTTTCTTTCTTTCTTTCTTTCTTTCTTTCTTTTTTCTTTCTTTTTTTTTTTTTTTTTGCCCCTTACTTTGTTCTCCAGCTACAAAAGGAGTTTGAAAATGTAAACATTGCACAGTAAGGGAAACTGAGGCCAAAAGAACTTGAGAGATTTGCCTGTGGTCTCTCAAGTTCCAAGGCAGAACTAGAAGGCAGACTTCCTGGCTCCTGTATTAACACCACTTCATTCTCCACTTGCAGAGGAAGCTACTAGGTAGCCCTTCCTTGTCTCAGGAGAGCCATCAAATTTCCACCCCCTTCCTAGCCATCTCCCACAGAGGCCTTCGTACCAAAAGGACCCAGCCTTCAGCTGCAGAAGGAATAGAACATCTCCCTGGAGCAGGTTCACAAAAGCATGGAGGTAGGTATGATGGGTGACAGGATATGGTTTCAGCCTTACCTGAACCAGGGTCACCAAGTCTTCCTTCTCCCTAGGACCTGAATTCTCCTTTGATTTGCTGCCTGAGGTACAGGCTATTCGGGTGACTATTCCTCCAGGCCCAGAGGCCAACGTACGCCTTTGTTACCAGTGGGCACTGGAATGTGAGGAAATGAGTAGTCCTTTTGATACCCAGGTATGTAGTGCCAAGTCCTGTAAAGAGACAGATCGCACATTTCCTGAGCAGAGAGACGGACAATTCCTGAGCAAATGGAGGAGACTAAGGCCTGGATAGAGAAAGTAATTACTCAAAACTTATAAAATGAGGTATTAAGACTTTAATTTGACTAGACAGAAAAGGTGTGGGCTATGTTACTTGAGAGGAGGGACCAGAAAGGAATGAATGGCACATACTCCCAGGGCTGCCCGGTTGGTAGAGTGCTTGTCTACCACGCATGATCTCTGGCATTGTGCAAATGGGGTGGGAGATAGAAGTAGGAGGATCAGGAGTTCAAGGTTATCCTCGGAGATACAATGAGTCTGAGGTCAGCTTGGGATACATGAGCCCCTGCCTTGAGAAAAACAACAGCAAAAACATTGTTATTTCCTCAAAAGGCTGTTCCCCTGATAATTTGACAAAATGGTCACCTGTGTCTTGGCACTCTTCTCTTGTCTAGCCCTCAGAAAATTATATCCCCTAATCTCCCAAGCCAGGTCCTGCAGCCCACTTCAACCTCCAATCATCACAGATGCCCCTGTGCATAGCTAGGCATCACACGCAAAGACTGAAGCTATGTTCTGGAGTATTCAACTCTGTTCATGTCTACACTGGCTGTACCTTCTAACTTCAAGGTGATGTTAGCCTTGATAGAGGTGATGCTTGTAACACCCTACATGGCATACAACTGGTGCTCAGAACTATATATTCCTTCCTCTCTGGCAAATGGCCAGAGTCTAGAACCAAGAGCCTATGAAAAAGAAGTAAGCTTGATAAAGTAGGGAAATAAGGTATATTGTCTGAGGACTTAGCTTCCTCCTACTTTGTCTACAATACCCATGCCTTGTCTTAGATGCCTCTTTTTCTATTCCTTTGTGGTTTTATCAACAGAAAATTGTGTCTGGGGGCCACACTGTAGACCTGCCTTATGAATTCCTTCTGCCCTGCATGTGCATAGAGGTGAGAAGAAGGGGATTTGGGTTAACCATGGCTCCTTGCCTAGCCAATCTCCAGTAAATCAATTTATGAAGGACTTGGGGTGGACGGAGAGATACAACGGGCCCCACAGCACTAAAGAGAAACTCCGAAAGGACAAGGGATGCTTAGGAAACTGGTGCTGCTTGGCTGTGAGCCACAGACATTCATAGGTAGAAGGGTCCTAGGCAGTTCCACCTCAGCCCTGCCTGGATGTTCTTGAGAACCAAGGTTGTACATTCCTCTCAAAGCCATGCCCTCTCTAGCCCTCCATTGTAGCCCTCCATCTCTCCTTGTAAGTCTTAAGATAAAGATGTTTTGGGCATCATTAGGGGAAGAGGAATATTGAGAGAAGGATAGCATCCCTTGGATACCCAGGTATGTAGTGCCTTGCCCTGTAAGGAGACAGATCACACAATTCCTGAGAACGAGGAATAACACAGGGCCCTGGAGAAAGCCCACGATGAGGGTCAGGGAAGCTGGAAATTGGGGGATGCGGCCCTGAGGAGTTTCCTGTTGCTGGGAATAGTTCTCTTTGGAGACCAGAGGAGACTGCCTTATTGGCCGCTCTTTCCTATGCTCTTGAGCCCTAACCCCTTCCCTTACTACACAGGGCTCCCTGATTAGTGTCTAAGCTCAGGGTACTTCACTGTAGTGAGCTAGGGCCAGAACTAACGATGCTGGAAAAGACATTTTCTTGATGCTCTCTACGTTTGTCTCCCCAGGCCTCCTACCTGCAGGAGGACACTGTGAGGCACAAAAAGTGTCCCTTCCAGAGCTGGCCTGAAGCTTGTGAGTGCTGTATCAATCCTGATTCTCATCCATTCTCTCCTCTCTCCCTCTCCCCCCTCCCTCTCTCCCCCACCCCGTGTGAGTGTGCGTGTGTATGTGAGAGAGAGAGAGAGACAGAGAGACAGACAGACAGAGACAAAGACAGAGACCAGACTGCATGAGCACATTTCTTTTGGGAGGGCAGGGGGAGCAGCGTCTAGCCATCAACCTGCAGAAGAACTCCCTAAGTGCTGAGTGGAGGAGGGTCACCCAGGGAGGACCAACTACAGACCTAGGCTCGCTTCCCAGCTCTGCCATGGGTTATCCCCAGATCGTCTCCATCCCCGCCACCCTTCCTTCATCAGTAAAACCCCAAACTGTTGACTTGAGGGAACTATTCCACGGGGAAGTGGCTGGTGTTGTCTAGAATGCTGTGTGCACAGCGCCGACCTCAGGAGGGAACGAGCACTCAGATACAAGTAACGCAAAGCTAGACACTGCTGCGAGCAGAGAGGCTCTCAGAGGCGCCCACACCTGAGCTGAGCTCAGAAAATGGACAGGCTTTAGAAAGAAGAGTCAGGAAAGAGGCATTTAGAATCTGGGAGGAGCCTGCACAGAATTTGAGCATGGGGAGTAGTTTTGAGTAGTGTGGAGACCCGGGATGGAAGATAAAGGCAAGAAGGCTGGGTAGAAAGGTGGGTAGGGAGAGTGGGGGTTTACTCAGCTGCCAAGCACCGGTGAGCAGGAGTTGTCCTGGAATTTTGGTATTTTCTCCTTGTGCCCTGGAGTAGGGTTGGGGAGATGGGGCTACAACTGGGCTATGGCCTCATCCTTGGACCTGCCACCTTCCAGATGGCTCCGACTTCTGGAAGTCAATACGCTTCACTGACTACAGCCAGCACAGTCAGATGGTCATGGCTCTGACACTCCGCTGCCCACTGAAACTGGAGGCCTCTCTCTGCTGGAGGCAGGACCCAGTCACACCCTGCAAAATCCTTCCCAATGCCACAGCACAGGAGTCAGAAGGAGTAAGGGCAGCCACCTCCCTCCAGGACTGAGGTGGGAGGATCGGGGCCCAGGGACCTTCTCCCTGACTAACTCCCATCTCCCCAACAGTGGTATATCCTGGAGAATGTGGACTTGCACCCCCAGCTCTGCTTTAAGGTATAACTGTGGGCAGGGGGCTGGCAGTGGGAGGACGGATGGGACTGATTCCTTCTGACCTGCCATGTCTGTGTTTCTCAGTTTTCTTTTGAAAACAGTAGCCATGTTGAATGTCCCCGCCAGAGTGGTGAGTCAATGAGGAATTCCTTCTCCCACATCTCAGCCCTACTCGCCTGTGACCCTCAGGTCCAGAGCAACCCAGCTCTGATTACCTCCCACAAACAGGCTCTCTCCCATCCTGGACTGTGAGCATGGATACCCAGGCCCAACAGCTGATTCTTCACTTTTCGACGAGGACATATGCTACCTTCAGTGCTGCCTGGAGTAACCCAGGTTTGGGGCTGGATAGCTCCATGACTCCTGTGTACAGCATCAGTCAGGTATGGCCTAGCTAGGGTTTGTTTCCTGCCAGGTTCTCTTGAACAATGCATATCCCTGACCTCCTTGTTACTTCAGTGAGGCAGATCCTGCATGGGTGGAGGTATTCTGTTTTCTGTCATAGATTATTTTCTTGATCAGCCTTGGATTACTGGCCCTCTGTTGATCTGTGGGGTCCTTCATGAGGGAGTTCCTAACCCTTTCAGTGCCTCAGTTTACAGAGAGAATAGCATCCAGATGCTGGCACTCCCTCCTGCAGCTACTCTCCAACCCACTGAAGCCACTGTGTGTGTGTGTGTGTGTGTGTGTGTGTGTGTGTGTGTGTGTGTGTGTGTATGATGTATGCATATGCATGTGTAGGTGTGCAAAGAAGAGACCAGAGGTCTCATTCTTACCTTCATCCATTTCTATTCTTTAGTCTGAGACAAGGTCTCTCACTGAACCTGCAGCTTGCTGTTTTCAGCTAGGTTGGCAGTCCAGTGAAGTCCTGGGAGTCACCTGTCTCTGGCCCCCAAGGCTAGGGTTGCATGAATATATAGCCATGCCTGGCTTCCCCTGCCTCCCAACAGGGTTTCTCTTTGCAGCCCTAGGTGTCCTGGAACTCAATCTGTAGACTCAGAGATCCTCCTGCCTCTGCCTCCCAAGTGCTGCGATTAAAGGTGTGTACTACCACCACCACCACCACCATCACCACCACCACCACCACCCAGCTCTTTTTTTAAGATTCTGGATGCTTAGGATTTAAATCCAAGTGCTCATGTTTGCATAGAAAATGCACCCATGGAGTCAGTTCCTCAGCCATAGTGAGGCTACCCCTCACCCCAGCTGTCCTCTCCCAGGTCTCATGACTCTATAAGAAGAAGTTCACTGGCTCTCTAGAGGCCTCTAGAAGCTGAAGGACTCACTGTATTCACTGAACAGTACTCACTGAACAGTACCCACTGAACAGTACTCACTGTACAGTACTCACTGTACAGTACTCGCTGAACAGTACTCACTGTACAGTACTCACTGAACAGTACTCACTGTACAGTACTGCACTGGTGCAGCTCCATCATGTGGGCTAATAATAGGTTGCCTCGCTGACTTTGTTCTGTGTATCTGATTTAAAAACCACAATCAGGGGGTTGGGGATTTAGCTCAGTGGTTAGAGCGCTTGCCTAGGAAGCGCAAGGCCCTGGGTTCGGTCCCCAGCTCTGGGAAAAAAAAAAACAAAAACAAAAAACAAAAAACAAAAACCACAATCAGATTTACTCACAAAACCACAGCAATAAGCTGACCAAGCATGCCATGCTCTCTGCACACAGAGCTCTCTCAAAGGCTCCCTTGCAGCTAGATCATTGCTTTGAGCCCCGGGGGCTCCCAAACAGACAGAGGATAGCAAACACTTATGATCTGAGTTTCTACTGGCTTGACAGTTGCCTTGAGACTGGAGTCAAGCATGCAAGGGGTGCAGAGTAGAGGAAGGTGGTGCTCCTGAAGGGTGGGGCTGACTGGTCAACCTTGTTACTAACTTGTGGAGCACAGAGTGGAGCCACATCTCCTCTGTAGACACACAGCAACCAGTTCTCTCTGGTTCAGTACACATTTCCCGAGCACCTACTCTGCTCACCCTGTACTATGCACTAGGAGATATAGGAAGAACACACAGAACAGGCTTTGGCCTCCTCTAATATATGTGTGTGTATATCTATATATGTGTGTTATAATGTAATTACACACATAACAATTATATATTTATCAGTTTATTAAAGTACCCATATGCATATTTCCATTTAATGCTCCCAGTAACCTACTAAAGATAATTGCTCCCCATCTGCAAATAAAGATCTGAGGCTGGGGAGGGAGAAGATATTATTCAAATCCACAGAAAGGTCACAAACCGAGAACTAGAAAAGCAACAGTCAAGCCTCAAGCTAGCTTGCAGCCTCCATAGCCTTTTCTTCCCAGTGGACAAGACGCCTCTTCAGCTGTGTAGGGGGTGAAGAGCTGGCCACATGATCAGGTCTCTCTCTCTCTCTCTCTCTCTCTCTCTCTCTCTCTCTCCCTCCCCTCCCTCCTCCTTCCCTCCTCCCATCCCCATCCCTCTCCCCTTCCTCCCTTTTCTCCCTCCCTCCCTCCCTCCTCCCTCTCCCTCTCTCTGCTTCTCTCTCTCTCCCTCTCTCTCTCTCCTCTCTTCTTTCCCTCCTCCCTCCTCTCTCTCTCTCCTCCTCTCCCCCCCTTCTCTCTCCCTCCCTCCCCCCCTCCCTCTCTCTCCCTCCCTCTCCCCTCTCTCTCTCCTTCTCTCTCTCTCTCTCTCTCTCTCTCTCTCTCTCTGTGTGTGTGTGTGTGTGTGTGTGTATGTGAGAGAGAGAGATATGTTAACTCAGCCACGACAGCTAATATCTGGGGAAGATCAGTGGTCGTTGGTGGCTGGGGAAGTTTTCTGGAGGTGTCACTGGGACCTTTAACTAGGTGGGATGGAGGTGGGTGAGACACCATCAGACTTGCATGTGTGGGGACAACTATTCTACTCTTTGTCCCTACAGACCCAGGGCTCAGTTCCAGTGACACTGGACCTCATTATTCCCTTCTTGAGGCAGGGGAGCTGCATCCTGGTAAGAAATGGTACCCTTATTCCCTACAGATCCCCTAGCACAGGGTCCATTAAAGTGTTCGGTTTGGCCAAGTGTTTTAAACGGACTTAGCTGTCACTAGTTATAGGCTATCTTAAAAACAAAACAAACAAAACACTTACATTTTGCCTTCCCACTAAAAATGAGAAAACCTGGTATTGCATGTCACAATGAGGTATAATGACAAGGCCTAGCACTCATTGGTGGCTATTTCGGCTGGTCTATGCTCTCCAGCCCAGACCAGAGGTGGGAGCACGTGTGGTCTCACTGGCGTTTGTACTAGACACACAACTAGAGCTGGAGGAATTCCCAAGCCAGTGGGACTCCTTCCCTGGGAGACAGGGGGTAATCTAGCTCACATGAGTGGGGTCCCTGTGTCCTCAGGTGTGGAGGTCAGATGTCCAGTTTGCCGGGAAGCACCTCTTGTGTCCTGATGGTGAGTTCTTGGGTGAGAGGAGAGAGGGAAGGAGCACGGGCACTCAAGAGATGGCTTGCCTTCACCTGTGCTCGATTCAGTCTCCCATAGACACCTCGGGCTCTTGATCCTGGCACTGCTGGGTCTCACCACTCTACTGGGTGTAGTTCTGGTCCTCCTCTGCCGGCGCCTACTGCCAGGTAAACTCACCTTTGGTCCTGAGAATTTCAGACGTTCCCAGTACTTTTTGACCAAGAGTGGGCCAAAGCACAGGCTGCTATTCTTGGCCCCCTAGTGGGAAGGAGTGGTTACGGCAGGGCAAAGGGCTGTGCGTTCAGTTCCTATCTGTACCACCACCCAGCTGCCAGAGGCGGTTTACTGTGTATGAGAAGCTTCACGTTTTCCTCTTTAGCCTATAAGCAACAAATAGCTTAGCAGTTTGGGCGACTGACTCCCAGAACGGATAAAGGACACATTGTGCATGAAGGGCCCCTAGGGGAGGAGGGCTGGGCTGACTGTCCTCACCCCCACCCCCGTCCCCAGACTCCCCTCACCCTAATCAGTTGTTACTTGGTCCCCAGGCCCCGGTCGAACAAGGCCAGTTTTACTCCTACACGCAGCGGACTCAGAGGCACAGCGACGCCTGGTGGGAGCTTTGGCCGAACTGCTGCGGACCGCGCTGGGTGGTGGACGCGACGTGATCGTGGATCTCTGGGAAGGGACGCACGTGGCTCGCATTGGACCACTGCCATGGCTCTGGGCAGCACGGGAACGCGTGGCACGGGAGCAGGGCACTGTGTTGCTCCTGTGGAGCTGTGCGGGCCCCAGCACTGCCTGCAGCGGCGACCCGCAAACTACATCCCTTCGCACCTTGTCGTGCGCTGCTCCACGCCAGCTGCTGCTCGCCTACTTCAGTCGCCTCTGTGCCAAAGGTGACATTCCCCGGCCGCTGCGCGCTCTACCGCGCTACCGCCTGCTTCGTGATCTGCCACGCCTACTGAGAGCGCTGGATGCTCGACCAGCCACCCTAGCCACTAGCTGGAGTCACCTTGGAGCTAAGCAGTGTTTGAAAAGTCGCCTGGAGCTGTGTCACCTGCTGGAACTCGAGGCTGCCAAAGACGACTACCAAGGTTCAACCAATAGTCCTTGTGGCTTCAGTTGTCTGTAGCCACTGCCTGTGTAGCAACAGCAGTAACTCCAGAACGAGGCCACAAACATGTACTCTTTGGGGGTGCTTCTTGTCCCCCCAAACCGTGAGACTCATCCTAGGACCCACACTTGACCAGCCTCCCTCTCACATTTGCTCCTTCTCAGAGTCCCTGAGAGAAAGTTGGGCTTTCCTGATAGGTCCTCGGCCCATTCTGAGGAGGAGGGGAGATTTTCCCATTTCTTCTCACAACTGCAAAAAGACAACCGACTGCTTGGTGTACTCTAGTCCGGGCTGGAGAGCTAGACCAGGGTTGGAAAGCAGGGCCTACCTGTCAAGCTCTTGAAGAGTGTTCTGCTCGGCAGAGTTGAGAGAACCCCCACCCCCCACCTTGTAAGCCAGGGGTCCCTCGCCATTTCCTGGAGAAAGGCCCAACCCAGAAGTAGTTTGATTTGTTTGTTTGTTTGTTTGAGACTGAATCTCACTGTGTAGCCCTTGATGGCCTGGAACAAAGAGATCTATCTACCTGCCTCTGCCTCCTGAGTGCTGGGATTCGAGGCCTACATCACCACAATTGGTGAGAGGGTTCTGTGTCATCCAGAAAGATGAATAAAAGCAAGCATAGGAGACACGTTAAAGAACAGTGTGCTGCTCTTGTGTGCCTGGGCCTGTCAGGAAGCTTGCCCTAGGCTTGTTCTAGAACACTTCACCAGCCCAAGGCCTTTCATTCATACTGTCCTCTGTGGCCTCATTCCCACAGGCATTGCCTGTGAAGGGCAAGGAGGACCCAGTGCCTCCTGGATCCTCTCCTCCCTATGATTCTTCCAAGAAGCAAAGGAAAACCTGAACCTCAGTTAGGCAGCACGTCCTTCCCCACCCCTCCAATCCCAGCAACGGCACAGCAGAACCTCTGCTGAGTGCTGAGTCTCCCAGGACTGACTGCCCTTCCGGCTCCCTAGAACCTGGGCCAGGCAGCAGAGAGCTCACTTTCTGGTGCCTTTGGACCAGTCCACTGTCTTCAGAGTTTCTGTTTCACGAAGGTCACTGTCACTGAGGCCCAGGGAAGTACTTGAAAAACCTAAGCATAGTAAGAGGGGACCCAGTGGGCCTTAGGATCCCAGGGTCATACAGGAAGTGGAAACACCAGGAAGTGGAAACACCCAGGATACCATAAGCCTGGGGTCTTCCTGATCAGATGGATCAGAACCTTTGCTTTCCGTGAGATCCAGGGTAAGAGTTCCTTTACTCAATGGTGCTCCAACTGTGCTGCCTTCCCAGGGCCCCTCCCAGCCAGGTGCCAGCCAAAGAGGAGGAGGAGGAGGAGAGGCCACCACCCAGGTCCAAATCTGCTGGCTCCTAAGCCTGGAGTTGGTGGGAGGGACGGGACAGGGCGGGGCGGGAACAGCCACTGCCTGCTGGGAGCCAAATCGAAAGCACTCCAGCTGAAACTGGGCCGGGAGTCCAGGCTCACAGGAGTGGGACAGCATGGCTTGAGAGGAATTCTAGCCCTTGCTCTCTCCCTGGGACACGTGATTGATTGGCAGCAGGGGAGAGGGGTCTGCCCCCCCTTGGGGGGGGGGCAGAACGGGGCCTCAGGCCTGGGTGCTGTCTGGCACCTGGAAGATGCCTGTGCCCTGGTTCCTGCTGTCCTTGGCACTGGGCCGAAGCCCCGTGGTCGTTTCTCTGGAGAGACTCATGGAGCCTCAGGACACTGCACACTGCTCTCTAGTAAGTCTGGGACTTTGGGAGGCTGGGAAAGGCTCGGAGTTCAGTCTGTGCCTCTTCACAGCCCTAGTCTGCCTCCTGTCACTGCCCTCTGTCAGAACTGCCCTGTCTGGTCTGTCTGGTGCTGATGGGGGAAGAGAAGAAGGAAAGGGAACAAGAATTAGTTTTGTCCTCTGGGAAGAGCTTAGGATAGGGAGCCCCAGAAGTCAGACAGAGGATAAGGGCTGTCAAGCAAGGAAAGGTGCTTAGTTTTAAGGGTGTAAACCGCCTTTTCCTTTCTTCCCAGGGCCTCTCCTGCCACCTCTGGGGTAAGTGTTGCTACTTTAAAAGAGTGACTTCCAAGCGAACTGAAGGGAAGTGACTGTTTGCTCTCAGCCTGCAAGGCTGAGCTCCCCTGCCCTCTGTAGTTCTCAGAAACCAAACCAACTTCAGCTCCCACCCCACCCTTCACACCCAGATGGTGACGTGCTCTGCCTGCCTGGAAGCATCGAGTCTGCCCCAGGCCCTGTGCTAGTGCCTACCCGCCTGCAGACGGAGCTGGTACTCAGGTGTCCACAAGAGACAGATTGCGCCCTCTGTGTCCGTGTGGTTGTACACTTGGCTGTGCATGGTGAGTGAGGAAGCCCGTGACTCCGAGTGCACACATGAGCCTGCCTGGGGAAGGCATGAGGATTGCAGACTCTGGGCATCTGCAGTGTTTAAGACACTGCTCCAGGTACCCCCAGGACAGCCTGCTCTCCCCAGGCCTCTGTTTATCAGCCATGGTATCTCTGCAAGGGAATCTAAGCCTGCATCAGCCCAGAGCAGGTGCCTGACCTGGGCTTTGCTTGTTTCTCTGCTTCTTCAGGGCACTGGGAAGAACCCGAAGAAGCTGGAAAGTCTGATTCAGAACTCCAGGGGCCTAGGAACGGTAAGGAGCCAGCTGGCCTAGCTACTGCTTCTAGTCAGGGTCTTTCCCATGGCCCATGCCTGGCTGACCCCTGCTTGTTGCTCACAGCCTCTCTCCAGGCCCAGGTGGTGCTCTCCTTTCAGGCCTACCCCATTGCTCGCTGTGCCCTGCTGGAGGTCCAGGTGCCTGCTGACCTGGTGCAGCCTGGTCAGTCCGTGGTATGTGAAGTGCTCCTCCTGACGAGAAGAGCCACCTCCAGAATCCCAGATTCCCAAAACAACCCGGTGCATTGATTCTTTAAGTCTTGGGTCTGATCAGAGCAGTGAGCCCTCTCGGCTTCTTGTGGTGGGTTTTTTCTGTCTGTAAAATGAGGGTAAGGACACTCCTGACTCAGGTGTGATTTGGTGAGAAGTCACTAAGCAGTTTTCTGGGGCAATTTTATTTCATACTCTCGCTTTGGCATTTAAAATTTTAAATTTTAGCCGTTCTGATATCTATGTCATGTTTTATAACTGGGGATTTGTGTGTGCATACATGTGGCGGTGGTGGTATTTATATTTCTAAATTATATTTATTTATTTATTTAGTTTGCACGCGTGTGCATGTGTGTGTGTGTGTGTGTGTGTGTGCGTGTGCGTGCTCGCACGCGCACGCATGTGCATGAATTAGGGGCTTCATATGGAAGGCAAAGGACAAGTTACAGAGTCAGTTTTCTCCTTTTTACTATAAGGGTCCTGGTGATTGAACTCAGGCTGTCAGGCTTGGTGGCAAGCACTTTGCCTACTGAACATCTCGGCAGCTCAGGGCTAGTGTTCGTGTTGCTGGTTTGCCTGTATGAGTGTGGGGGAGGGACAGGCTGGGGTTGGAACCAAAGGTTTTGTATATGCTAAGTCACAAGTTCACTGCCGAGCTAATTGTTTTTATTAGGCAGAATCTTGCTGGGTATTCTGGGTAATCTTGCTAGGTGGTCCCGCCTCACCCTCCCCTCCTGAATGCTAACACTGCAGGCCTATGGCACTCACTATATTTGGTGTTTCTTACAGCTTTGATTTGTATACCCCTGGTGACAGACAGACACCTTTTACATGCTGTCTTAGTTAGGGTTTTAGTGCTGTGACCAGACGCCATGACCAAGGCAGGTCTTATAAGGACCACATTTCATTGGGGCTGGCTTACAGGTCCAGTATCGTCAAGGCAGGAGCATGGCAGCATCCAGGCAGGCATGGTGCAGGAAAGCTGAGAGTTCTATATCTTCTGAAGGCTGCTATGAGAAAACTCACGTCCTGGCAGCTAGGTCAAGGGTAGTAAGGCCCACACCTACAATGACACACCTACTCCAACAAGGCCACACCTATTCCAACAGGGCCACTCCCTCTAATAGTGCCACTCTGTGGGCAGGGCATGTACAAACCATCACACATGCTTATATGCTTATTAGCGATTTATAACTTCCTTCATGAAACGTCCTGTGAAACTTTTGCTGACTGTAAAATAAGAACAAAGATCTGGGAGTGTAGCTCAGTGGTAGAGTTCTTGCCTAACATGCTCAAGGCCTTGGGTTTGATTCTCAGCCAAAAAAGAGCACTGCGCGTGCACACACACACACACACACACACACACACATGCACACACACGCACACAATTCTTTTTAATCTGCCTAGTTTACTTCACAAAGCAGCCATGAAGACCACTGAACTGTGCCTGTGGGGATGCTCCATGCTTGCCTTGGAGTATCTGATCAGCTTCCCTCTGGTCAAGTGGTCTGTGACAGCAGGTGTAGGCAGCAACTCAGACAGCCTGGTTAATCCCAGGCCTGCCAAGACAGCTATAGGTGATACTCGCTTTAGAACTGGGGACTTGTTCAAAGGAAGGAAACTATAGCGATAGATTTCAAGCTAGACAGCCTAAATGCAGTCATTGGCTGGACATGGGACCAATAGGTAAGCAGTGTTCTACTCACATGAGCCTAAGATCTTGGCCTGGATTCTGAGCCCTCCACCTCCAGCCATCCGCCACCCTCTCCTCATAGGGTTCTGCAGTATTTGACTGTTTTGAGGCTGGTCTTGGGGCTGAGGTACGAATCTGGTCCTACACGAAACCCAGGTACCAGAAAGAACTCAACGTCACGCAGCAGTTGCCTGGTAAGTCACCCCAAAGACCTGTTTTCCTGATCTACGGTCCCTTTGGCCACTCCCCATCTTTCTGGTCCCATCATTTTCAGGCAGGCATCTGAGCGGACACCCTCCTTTGTCAGTTTCTTGTGCTTCTAGGCCCTGGGATAGGTACTCTGTGCTCTGTGTAAGCATGGGTGGTCTTTCGGGGTAGGTAACCCCTCTCAGCATCTCCCCATGGGTTGGATTGCTTCCCTTCTTTCCTTGGTCCCCATCCCCACTGGAGGTTTTTCTGTGATCTCTCCCCAGACTGCAGGGGTCTCGAAGTCCAGGACAGCATCCAGAGCTGCTGGGGTAGGGGCTAGGGACAGTGGGCTGGGTGGAGGGAGGAGCCGGATCTGGAGTTTACACAATTGGATGCTTGGGGTTGACATAGGCTGAGGGATGCCAGGTTCCAAAAGTCACAGAACGTGTTCTACCGTTCATTCATACACTCGTTCCACATGAACTGCAGGAATTTCTTCATCTGTGCCAGGCATTGGAAACAAAGATGAATTTCCTTATAACAAGTGTTCATCCGTACCAGGAAAATCTAGTGGCCCAAAGCACTGTTAAGATTCTGGCCTTTCCCAATAGACCAGAGTGGAAATGTTACTAAATCTGAAATAGGCGCTATAAAGACCAGCTTGGTCACAGACTCACACGGACCCACCTGCCTCTGCCTTCCAAGGGCTGAAATTGAATGTGTGCCATCGTGTCCAGCAAACAGCGCTGGTTTTAATGTCTTGTTCAGTGACGTGATGGTGTAGTTAGGTTGTTTTTGTCTTGTTTTGCTCTTTCGGTTTTGACAGGCTCTTGCTATGTTGTCCATGCTGGGCTTGAACTTGCAGTCTTCTCGCCTCAGCTTCCCAAGCAGATGTGCTTTACTACATCTGGCTCAGCTGTGCTTACAGCTACCACAAGGTGAAAGCATAAACCATGCAGGTTTTAAACTAGTAAATGCTCTCCCTTCTTCTCTTCAACTCCATTTTCCTTTTGGCCTTCTTCTCTGGCACTCCATACAGATCACTAGACACCAGAGCTTTGGAAACAAACACACACCAGGCATCTCATCTTGTCACTCCGTGGTGATTGCCTTCCTTATTCAACAAAGACTGACCAACTACTCTGTACCAGACACAGTTATAGACTAGAAGTAAATTGATAAGCAACCCTGTCAAAACTTCCCATCTTTATGGAAATGGGGGTTTGGATTAGAAAAGGGTTGATCCAGTAAACCTCTGGGGATGTAAAATATACAGTATATTAGATGGTGCCGAGTTATGGAGAAAGTTCGAGAAAGAGGGATGGGCAGGTTGGGAGTTCTAGAAGTGAGATGGTCTCACCAAAATGAAAGATATGAAGGAGGAGCCCTGCATTTGAGAGACAGAGTTCCATAGGAAGAGAACAGCCTGTGCAAAGGCCCTGGGGCAGGAGCAAGGCCAAATGTGCTTAAGGAAGGTAGCCGGTGTGTTTGCAGCAAAGTATTCAAGACAGAGATACTGACAGATTGAGTTTGAGAGGTCTCAGGAGCTAGCCTGGTTAAGGTCTTGCAAGCTGTTGTAAGGACGAGCTTATACTGTGATTACTGTGTGGGAAGGGGAGTCTAGGGAAAGTGATTTGTATTAAGGAGGCAGCAGAATTCTACTGGCTGCAGAGGAAGAGAAGCTGTCCCAAGATGTAAGCTGGAACCTCTATGGACTTGGCTTGTGGCTGGGGACAAAGCCCAATCTGAGATGGGGATCTAGTCTGTTCTCCAAGGGCTTCCTATGGTCTGAGGGTTTGATGGAATCTCCACTGGGGCAGTTGGTGAGTGTGACTCAGGCTTGGCTGTGCAGAGGAGGAGATGAAGGGTGTCTGACCTTCCCCCTCTCTCTCTGCTTTTTCCACTAGCCCTACCCTGGCTCAATGTGTCTACAGATGGTGACAATATTCTTCTGATACTGGACGTCTCTAAGGAGCAGACATTTGGCTTCTTACTGTACTGGGATCAGGCCCAGGGTCCTCTCAAATCCTTGCTGTACAAAAACCTGGTGAGGCTTCTCCTCCAGGTCCATGTTCACCCTGTGCTGATGCCCATACTAAGAATGTAGTCAGACTGTCAAAGGGGACACACCCAAAGCAGAGGACCTTGGCAGGGGGAGGGTCTGTCTGCCCGGCTCCTTGGACTTTGGATCTCTGCACTTCCTCTTCCTCAGCTTCTCTTAAATCACATCTGTCTGCTCATCCCACAGACTGGACCTCAGAACATTACTTTAAACCACACTGACCTGGTTCCCTGCCTCTGCATTCAGGTAGGAGCAGAATTCAACTGCACATGGGAGATGGGCTGGGGAGGCACTGAGGGATGGCCTCCAATCTTCTGGGGCCACTGTCCTCCATACTCTGAGGTAGAGAGCATGGCCCGTTTGGGTGACTGTCTCGTTGCTCTTGCTGTCCTGCGCCTTCTGCTTGTTATGTCCAGGAGACTCCTGGATCTCCATCCACAAGACTGTACCCTATGGCTAATGGCCCACCCACATGTCACCTCTTCCTTGACGCCTTCCCCTGCTCCTGTATTCCCTCTTTTGTGTTCCTGGGAAGGGTAGGACACATGCTGTATACTTAAAGGAGCTTCAATCCTACTTGCCATTCACTAGTTGTGTGACCTTAGACAAGACATTACTCTCTGAGCCTGCTGCTTATCTGTAATACGGATAAACTGTCCCGTTTTAGGGCTATTGTGAAGATGGGTGCCACATCTAGATTTAAATATGTGGACAGCAGCTGCTCCCTCTGATTGCACTTTAGTCACTGAGTCTCGTCTGCTTGGCCTCTGGCATCAGAGCCACTCTTTCTCTTCTATCGTCAGTCCTTTTGGCCTCTCTAAACCCTCCTTTAGGCGGTCAGTGACCTCCACCTCCTCCCTTCCCGGAGCCTTCCTGTCTTCCCCCAATGAAGCTCTCCCGGTAGACTTTCTCCTAAATTCTCCTTTATGAGAAGCTTGTTACATCCAGAGGAGCTGCTCACCAAGACCTGCCTTTGCTCAGCCTGTTCCCACCACCTCTTCCGCATAACCAAGTCTTCCTAGCTCACATCACCTCTTTACCAAAGCTTCTTTACCAAAGCTTCTCCAGTTTCCGGGCCTTTCCTTGTTCTGAGTTCCCCTCGTCTTTCTGGCTTTTCTTTTCCACATGCCACTGCCTCTAACATTTGGCTTCTGTCTATTTCTTTTCCTGTACATAAGATGCTCCGGGAAATCTTGGAGGTGGGTAACTGACCAACATTTATGTATTTCCTTCTTACTGAGCCTGTGACTTCTTTGAAGGAAAGCAAAGCATATCTCATTCAAATGCAGTAACTTTGCCAGAGCCCTGCACAGAGCCTGGTATACAGTGGTGCTCAGCCAGAGCCCTGCACAGAGCCTGGTATACAGTGGTGCTCAGCCAGAGCCCTGCACAGAGCCTGGTATACAGTGGGTGCGCATAGATGAATGAGCAAATCCCCAGTGGTGAGACACATTGCACATGTCCAGGAAGTGTTTGCTGTGACTTAACTCTCTGTATCATGCCCACCACTCTCCAGCAGTTGATGAATAAATTAATATATTCTCTCATCACATAGGTCTAAGCACATAGTAGGTGCTCTTAAAAAAATCCAGCACAGTATTTGATACATAGATATACACAAAATGTTTGTGAAATGAATCAAAATTAACAGTCTAAGACTCCTTGTGTATCCCATACTGCTAACGCACATAGTAGGCACTCATTAAAAGTTGAGCGAAAAGCCAGGTGTCACAGCGCATGCTTTTAATCCCAGCACTCAGGAGGCAGAGGAAGGTGCATCTCTGTGAGTTCTAACCAGACAGGGCTATATAGTGGGGCTCTGTCCCAAAAACAAACAAAACAAAAACAACCAAACAACCTCCCAAAAGTTGAGAGAAGAGATATATTGCAGAGTTTTCAGGGAGAAGCCTAGGGAGTGCTGATGAAACCTCCCTCACTGAGCATGCCCTAGTACTCAGCAGAGGGTCTGACATGCGCATGGATGGTCGGCCCAGTCCAGTTGACTGAGTACAGCCCCCCCCCCTTTTTGTTTCCCAGTTATGGGCCCAGGAGCCAGACTCTGTTAGGACCAGCTTCTGCCCCTTCAAGAAAGGTGAGCGAATCTCCTAAGGCAGGGAGGATGGGAAGGTGGATGATTAGTGACCCTGGCCCTCTGCTGCAGATCCCCGTGCACACAGGAACCTTTGGCACATGGCCAGGCTGCGGGTGCAGTCCTCAGGGAGCTGGCTGCTAGACACGCCTTGCTCTCTACTGACCGAGGTGGCACTGTGCTGGCAGGCACCAGACCAGAGTCCCTGCCAGCCCCTTGTGCCACCAATGCCCCAGAAGAATGTCACTATGAATGTAAGTGAGGTCAAAGGTTGGAGAGAGCATGTGGAACCCCAGAGTCTCCCTTCATGACCTCACTCGTTTTCCCTGCTTTCCACAGAGGCCATTTGAGTTCCCATCGGTGAGAGAACACCCCAACCTCTGTGTCCAGGTCAGAATGGCAATGAGAAAGCATTGGGCTAAGGGTGGGACCCTGTGCCGAATCTCCTTGGGGAGCTACAGCCTCCACATGTATTCTTGGGAACTGTACACCCAAACACACTCATCATACACAGACACATTAATAATAAAAATTAAAATGTTCTTAAATTAAAAAACAAAAGCGACCATTCAAGATTTAGCTGGGCACGGAGCCTCATGCCTGTATTCCCAGCACTTGGGAAGCTGAGGCAGGAGGGCATGTGGGCTCCCCTGAGTTTGAGGCCACCTGGCCTGACCTATGCAGTGAGTACCAGGCTATAGCATGATGCTGTATCAAAACAAATATTGAATATCTACCATGTGCCAGCCACTTTGAGATAGATCAAAGCCAGCAAATGTCCCTAGCCTCACAGCACCTATTTCTCACGGAGGAAGGTGAACAGTGTGCTTAAGGAAGCATGTTAAGGTGAATTCACGTGCTATGGTAAGAAGTGAAGGGACGGAGTGATTTTCAGTGGGTGACTGGGCGAGGGTGACAGGCTCCTCTTCGAGGTGTCAGATGTGGAGGAAACATGTTTTGAGTGCTTAAGACAGAGCTGAAGGTTGTGAGTTCCGTTAGCACAGGCGCCCTACCAAAGCCTGGTCTCGGAGATGGGTGACTCTTAATCCTACAGCCTGAACTCGGCTCTGCCTAACCTCAGGTCCAGAGTGCAGAGCCGGCCTGATGGGCTTCCTCTTGCCTGCACCCTCCCTATTGGACTTCCTGGCCCTGGCTCTTGCTTTTCCTAGTGCTCCTAACTCTGGCTCCTTCTAAGCAGGTGAGCAGCTGGGAGAAGGTTCAGCTCCAAGAGTGCTTGTGGGCTGGTGAGTGGGGCTGGAGGGTGGCTGGGACAGGGCCACTGCAATGGGATAAACCATGGAGGAACTGGCTCCTGGGGGTAAAGTCAGGGAATGGGAGGAAGGCACGTGGCAACTCCCAAGTGGTTCTTACTGGAGTGGCCTCTCTCTCCTCCCAGACTCCTTAGGGCCCTTCAAGGATGATATGCTGTTAGTGGAGATGAAAACCGACCTAAACGACACATCAGTCTGTGCCTTGGAACCCAGTGGCTGTACACCACTGCCCAGTATTGCCTCCACGGTGAGGACCCCTTGATTCTCCAGATGCTTCCAGCCTTATCTCAAGTGTGGCCTCATATTCTTACTTCCATTCTCAGTCACTATATCCCACCTTACCTTGTTCTGTCATTCTCTTTGCCAGGGCTCTGCGTGCGTGCGTGCGTGCGTGTGCGTGCGTGTGTGTGTGTGTGTGTGTGTGTGTGTGTGTGTGTATTTGCTTGAATGCACACACCCCCGCATCCCTTCTCAGTGTCTTTGTAAGTCTCTTAGCTCCTCTCAACAAACAGTCCTGCTCTACTGTGGCACCTTACATGCTGCCCAGGTGACAGCCCCTCCCCCTCCCTTGACTTGGCAGAGAGCTGCTCGCCTTGGAGAGCAGTTGCTTCAAGACTTCAGGACACACCAGTGCATGCAGGTGAGTTGGTGACAGAACTTGCCCTCGTGCCTACATGTGTCTGCTTGCTCTCTGTCTAGTCCTGGGTAGGTTGCAGGTAGGAGTGTATCAGTCCTATCTCTCAGGTGCTCGATCTGGCTAGAGCCCAATTAAACGATACACACCCTCCAGTCAGTGTTGGGTTCTAGAAAGAGCTTCAAGGAAGAAATCTTCCAAGGTCCCATTTGGCATAGAGGTCAGCTTGGGCAGGTTGAGCAAAAGCAGAGGTATTTGCAGGAGCCTGCTCTGGACACAGAGATGTGGGTAGCTGAGGCTAGGACTTTGAATAAGCTGGGCAGAAATTATTAGCTGTTGAACACCAAGCAGGGGCCTGTGATTGTGTCTTACAGCTGTGGAATGATGAAGACCTGGGATCACTGTGGGCCTGCCCCATGGATAAGTGTGAGTACGAGGGGAACTGCTCTTCCTGTGTGCCAGCAGCTGACTGACAGGTGCTGAGGCAACTTATGTGATGCCTTGTCAGGCTCAAATTAGTCACAGCAGCATTCCTTTAGCCATTCAAAACCACAGAGAGGGAGAAGCATGGTTCAGCTGGCAAAGGCATTGCCACCAAATCTGACAACCTGAGTTCCCTGGGACCCACATGAACTGGCTCTCTTGAGTTGTCTTCTGACCTCCACACAAGCTCTATGGCATGTGTGTCCCTCAAGGGTGGCAGAGAGACGGGGAGGGACAGGGACAAAAACACACTTCACTAGATAGAACTTGCCCACACCAACGGAAATCTAAAAGGACAGAGCCAGTATGAGCTATTGAATGTTTGCAAGTGTTATCTCACAGTAATAGTTAGGGGCTATATGGAAGAACTGAGCCAACATTGAACGAGCCAGACATTGAACTAGACCCAGACCTGGTCTAGATGGGATGAGGGGTTCAGAGGAAAACTCCTACACACACTGTGAAGCCTGAACCAGTTGAAAGGAGTCAAACTGCATTTTTAAGACTGTGGAGGGGCTACATTCCTGCCTAGAGTTTCCCAAGGTGTGGGAGTGTTTTAAGGTTAGAGGGTTTTTTTTCTTTTTTTTCGGAAGAAGATGGGAGACCCGACAAACCCGGATGTAGGATTTTTCTTTTCTTTTTTTTTTTCGGGGCTGGGGGCGGAACCCAGGGCCTTGTGCTTGCTAGGCAAGAGCTCTCCCACTGAGCTAAATCCCCAACCCCCCGGGATGTAGAATTTTATATCCCCACACCACCAGCTTCCTCAAGAGCTAGAATAAACCTATTTTAAACAGATCTTGGTGGCTCCCCATAGAGTGAATGGACTGAAGGCAGAAAGATGGGGCTATTGCAGTCATGCAAGGCAACCAAGTGAAGGGCCTAGGCTTAAGGGGCAATATCAGCTGACATCTGAACATTTACAAGGCCTGGCACTGTGAACTGTTTTATGTGCAACCCTATCTATGCATTTGATGCCATTATCCATATTTACAGGCTGAGAACTGAGGCGGGTCACACAGGCATATCGAGCTTTTTCGGTGCTTGGGCAGTGACACTTGTGATTTTGGGGCAGATCACTTCATGTCTACAGACTCCTTGAAAGATATAAGGTTTCTAACTAGCCCATTATTCTTCCCTGTCTATCCCAGACATCCACAAGCGCTGGGTCCTAGTGTGGCTGGCCTGCCTACTCTTGGCTGCGGCGCTTTTCTTCTTCCTCCTTTTAAAAAAGGACCGCAGGAAAGGTGAGTGCTTCCCAGTCCTGGTTTTCCAAGGAGAGCCTCAAACGGTGGCGCTGGGCTCTATTGGGTGGAGGAAGGCAGGTCCCGGGCTCACCCTCACTGGCTCCCCTACCCCTGTACCAGCGGCCCCTCGTGCCCGCCCGGCCCTGCTTCTCCACTCGGCCGATGGAGCATACTACGAACGTCTGGTGGGCGCTCTGGCGTCCGCGTTGAGCCAGATGCCACTGCGCGTTGCCGTGGACCTGTGGAGCCGCCGCGAGCTGACCTCGCACGGAGCCCTGGCCTGGTTCCACCAGCAGCGGCGCCGGACCCTGCAGGAGGATGGCGTGGTCATACTTCTCTTCTCACCCGCGGCCGTGGCGCAGTGTCAGCAGTGGCTGCAGCTCCAGACGGTGGAGCCCGGGCCGCATGACGCTCTGGCCGCCTGGCTCAGCTGCGTGCTGCCCGATTTCCTGCAAGGCCAGGCGACCGGTCGCTACGTCGGGGTCTACTTTGACGGGTTGCTGCACCCAGACACTGTACCCGCCCCGTTCCGCGTCGCGCCGCTCTTCTCCCTGCCCTCGCAGCTGCCGGCCTTCCTGGATGCACTGCAGGGAGGCAGCTCCCGGTCCCCCGGGCGACCTGCGGACAGGGCGGAACGAGTGGCCCAGGCGCTGCTGTCCGCCCTAGACAGCTGTACTTAGAGCTCGGAAGCCCAGGCTGCTGCGAGGAATGGGACCCGGGACCCTGCCCTGCACTCGAATAAAGGCCGATGCAGTATTCCTAACAAGAGTAGCCCTCGTATATCTGTTTGATGCTCCGCTGGCAGAGCCTTTAATCCCGCGGCCCTTTAAAACCCGGACAGGTGCAGCCCGGAGCCGCTTCTGGTTGGTTAGTGTTGGGTGACGCAATGTCACATGGCTTTCCATCATTGGCTGGGAGAAGGCCCCGCCCTCCGGACTGCGGCGTTGGAGAAGGGTGTACTCTTTACGGTGGCAGTGGCGTTGAGAAGACTCGGCCCACAGCGCCCGGGGCGGGGGCGGGGACTCTTTTTTTTTTTCTCTCCTCCTCTAAGGTCTAGCAGGATTTGGATCCTCCCAGTCCTGTTACAGGCCGTGCCTCCGTCTCCCAAAGAGGATCTGAACTTGACCCCTTCTCTTCATATCCGGATCCGGGCTCCTCCCCCAGGACCGCCCATCCGCCTTTCTCTCGGAATATTTTGGGATTCTAACCCTCTCTCTCTAATTCTGGCCCCTAATAATTCACTGAGACCCTAAAACAATGGGCTGACGCCTATTCTTTTGCCAGCGATCCCGGCCACCTCCCCCTACGGTAACGGAGAAATAATTTCTCTGCTGGAATTGTAGATTAGGCTCTTTTCCCCCCTTCCAGCGCCTCTGCTTTCAGTACCCCAATTCATCCTCGTTTGTAATTACGTAGGTTTGGGGCTCTGAGCCCCAAGGCACTTCAGAACCGAGTCCTCGCTTTCCTCTTTACAGGCTGGCTTTTCCAGTGAACCCTCCCCCTGCCCTCTATCTGCACGTACCCAGCCTGGGAAAAGATGGCTCCACAGCCCCTAAGGCGCCTGGTCCCATTTCTGTTCTGGTGCTTGAGCCTGTTTCTTAGCCTCCCAGGACCTGTCTGGCTCCAACCCTCTCCTCCTCCCCATTCTGCTCCCCGAGCTGAGCCCCATCCATGTCATACCTGCCGGGCACTGGTGGACAGCTTCAACAAGGTGGGTGCACTAATAGCCTCGAGGGAGGGGCTCATTATCGGAGAGCGGGGAGCTCTCTATGCAAATCTGCCTGGTCTCTACTCCCAATATGGGTTGCTTGCTTTAACTGTATGGCCTTCGGGTAAGGTGCTCCACAATGTTCAGTTTCCTGGTCAATAACATAAAATAATGAAATGTTAGAATGTTAGGCCGGGTGTGGTGGCACAGTCCTTTAGTCCCAGGTCTCGGGAGACAGAGGCAGGTGAATCGAGGCCAGTCTGGTCTACAGAGAAAGATCCAGGACAGCCAAGAAGACTACACAGAGAAACCTTGTTTAAAAAAAATAACAATAAAACAAAAAACAAACAAACAAACAAAACCCAAGATGAATGTGTCCAGCTCTGTACTCAGATATTCCTAATTCCTTCCCTATTCCAGGGCCTGGAGAGAACTATCCGGGACAACTTTGGTGGTGGAAACACTGCTTGGGAGGAAGAGAAGTTGTCCAAATACAAAGACAGGTAAGAAGGTAGTGGTGTGTGGGGGGGGTATATACCCTAACTCTCAGATTCTGTTGAAGGTTGGAATAGATTCTCTGTGGAAGCATTTCACTCCCCAGATCCTGAACATTTTCAGAACAACAGATAAGGAAACCAAGCCCCATCTTCGTGAAGCTTGCTTTTCAGTAGAGTAGACACAAACAGTACACACTGCCTGTCAGGCGAAAAACAAGAATGTGGGTAGACCACAGCTGGGTGGGAGGTGCTCAGGATGGTCCATTTGTGCAGTAGGAGGGGTGACCTTATGTTTCTCCCAAAGGCAGCTGGAGCAGAGTGAGCAGAAAGCTCTAGAGAGGAGTTTAGATGTCCTGAATGTGAGGTCAGAAGAGGGCCATGGATTCCCTGGAACTGGAGTTAGGCGACTGGGAGCCATATGTCCGTGGTGGGAACTGAATAATTGCCGAGCTATCTCTCCAGCCTCTGGTCTTAAGTGAAGAGCTCAGTCACACTCACAAAGTACAGGAAGCCAGGGCAGCGTGGAAGGAGTGGGGAGAGAAGCTAGGGGATGGGAAAGGAGGGATTCTTTAGTCTCTATAAAGGCAGCATGGACTAGCAAAACATCCAGTTGTGCATACAGTGAAAACTAATTGAGATCTGAGCCTACTCCGGAGATCACCAGTTGACGTGACAGATTCCTTATGGGGCACAGGAGAAAGTGCTGCAGACAGCTAGCAACTAGGTGAGTTGTGCAGGTGTTTTCTGCGGTAGAGAGACTGTGGGCAGGGGTGGGGTCAGGCCAGGCCTCTGAACATGGTGGTGGTGAGATGTGCCCTGGACATCCAGGTAGCCTCCATCTCACTCCAGAGATGGAGGGAGAGGCAGGCCTAGAGACAGGAATGGCAGAGGCCCTCCAGCTTTTCAAGGTGATGCTGAAGGAGGGGCAGCAGAGAGTCTGAGTTAGACCGCTGGTGGGGCCTTGCTGTTTTCACGGTGGCTAGGGTTGCTCTTCTCTCCCATACCTGATCCATGGTACGGTGGTAGAGGTTTGGATGATGCTCCCACTTGGAAGGACAGACAGCTTACTTCTCTGGAACTCTGGCCGTTCCTTCCCCTCGGTTTCCTCACTTAGGAAATCAGGAGAACCAAGAGTACTTCTGCTGCATAATGGCTTGTGGGCTCTACTGTCTTTTCCTTTAAAAGTTTTATTCTAGTACATAGTTTTTCCACTTTTGATACTAGGTTTAATATATATACACGTCATGGCTGGCCTTGAACTCACAGAGATCCTCCCCTTTTGCCTCCGAAGTGCTGGAACTACAAGTGTGCACCACCATACTTGGCGTCTTCCTAATTTTTTTGTCACTTGTTTATTCTGTGTGTGTGATTGTGTACACATGTGCACACACAGCTTTCGGGAGTCAGTTCTTCCCACTGCTTCAGTCCTCGGGATCGAACTCGTGTTCTCCGGCCCAGTCTTGGTGTGAGTGCCTGCATCTCTTGAGGCATAGTGATCCCCAATTTCTTCTTTCCTTTCTCCACTGTGTCCAACCCTTGAAGTACGTGATATGACACATGATGTTTATTTTTAATGTTTTAAATTCAGTTTTTGAGATTGTAGTATAAACTTATTTTTATGTTATATATTTGAGTGTGTATACATGTGCAGGTGCACGTGCATATATGTGCTCACAGTATTTTTTTTTTTTTTTTGGTTCTTTTTTTCGGAGCTGGGTACCGAACCCAGGGCCTTGTGCTTCCTAGGCAAGCGCTCTACCACTGAGCTAAATCCCCAACTCCAATGCTCACGGTATTTTGACTCCAAGTCTCTTTCCATTTATTTATTTTTGAGGCAGGGTTTCTCTATGTCTTGGAACTCTCTCTGTACAGCAGACTGGCCTCGAACTCAGAGATCTGCCTGCCTCTGCCTCCTGAGTGCTGGAACTAAATGTGTGTACCACCATGCCTGGCTGCCCCACCTTAGTTCTCTCCCTGAACCTAGAGCTCGCTCCAACACTCCCCTAGCGCTAGAGTTACCAGGCTACACTGGGCTTTCACATGGGTGTTGGAGTCCAAGGTCAAGTCTTCATGTTTCTTCAGGAGTTACTTTACTGAGTGGGCCATCTCCCCAGCCCTCACATCATATTTTATGTAATAAAAAATAAATCTGGTTTTGAGATATGATCTCATCTAGACCAGGCGGCCATCCAGGTTGCTATATAGTTGAGGATGGCCTTGAACTCCTGATCTTTCTGCCTCTACTCCCCGAAAGATGAGATTACAGGTGTGAGGCGTAAACATCTTGTTTATTACTAATTTCCTATATTGTAAAATACACATGGAAGAACGTAACAGGCTGGGAATGTAGTGGAGTTGTCAGTGTTTCTCTCACATGCACAGTACCCTGGGCTCCTTCCCAGCACCTAGTAAAACAGGCACAGTGACACACATCTGTAATTCTAGTACTCGGGAGGCAGAAGCAGGAGGTTAAAGTTGTACCCGGCAACGTAGCACATTCAAGGCTACATGGCCAAAAAAAGAAAAAAAAGGGGAAAAAAAAAATCCCCAGTGGGACACTTGGTAATTCTCACTGCCGTGGAACTACCTCTGTATGCTTCCAGAACTTGCTCACTTTTATTAATTCTGTTTTTGTTTTGACACTTTCCTTATTATATTTCAGGCTGGCCTCTAACTCAGTGATCCTCCTGCCTCAGCCTCCAGAATGCTGTGATTAAGATATATGCCACCACTTACTCATCACCCAAAAAGCAATACCCACTGAACCTCTTGCCCCCGTCCTTCCTTCCCCCAATCCCCTGGCCACTCCAGTATGCTCTCTTAGGCAGAGACCCGTGAGGACTGTCTGATTCCTTTGACATCCTGTGTGGTGACGCCGTTTATGTCTGGCTTCCTTCACTTAGTCTCGTGTTTCCACGGCTCATCCCTATCGTGTGCCATGTGCGGCACATTACGTCATTCCTTTTAAGGCGGGATAATTCCCCGCTGAATGGCCGTGCTGCCTTTTCTTTCTTCGGTTAGTGGACAGTTGAGCTGTCTGCCTCTTGCTCGTTATGAATACTGTGGCTGTGAGATTTGGGTAGAAGCTTTGGACACCTGCTCTCCATCTGGTTTGCGCGCAGCTGGGCGAGGACTTGCTGAGTCATGGTGGCTCCTTTTAGCCGATTGCGCCATCTCAAAGGCTCACTTGTCGTGCTGAAGGGATTCCAGTTTTTCTACATCCTTGCCAGTGCTTGATAGATCATATATTTGCAGGAGCTGTGGGGATCCTCTCTCGACCTCTGAGCTACCCTTCCTGGCCTCATGGGATAATTTTAGTCCTGTCTTTACAGCATGGCTACCCCTGCTATCTCAGATG